>NW_026933162.1:40000-54361 GCF_032062105.1 Saccostrea cuccullata
GCATTTTCACTATATAATCTATATAGCCCCGCCCTAGCACTAGAACCCCTGACCCTGGGGCCATGAATTTCACAATTTTGGTAGAAGACTCAATGTTCATTTAATTCATGCAAACAGTAATTAAGCCTGGTGCTTGATGTCCAGTAGTAAAGAAGATGATTTTTAAAGATTGCAATCAATTTTACTGGTTTTTGCCCCACCCCTCAGGCCTTAGTGGGGCAGGGACCATAAAATTCACAATTTTTGTTCCCCTTCAGCCAGAAATGCTGTTTACCAAATTTGGTTGAAATTGGTTTAGCGGTTTCAGAGAAGAAGCTGAAAATGTTCAACACACGACGCACGACAACGGACGAAAACGGATAGCAATAGGTCACATGAGTTAATCAGGTGACCTAAAAATGTCAATAAGTTTTTCTCTAAACCATGATTATCTCCCCTTGGAAAAGGGCGTGGCCCTTCATTTGAACAAACTTGAATCCCCCTTATCCAAGTATACTGTGTGCCAAGTTTGGTTGAAATTGGCTCAGTGAGTCTTGAGAAGAAGATGAAAATGTGAAAAGTAAACGACGACAACGCCGACGACGATAACAGACAACGGACAAATTTTCACTTGAGCCTTTGGCTCAGGTGAGCTAAAAAGTAATCATATCAGTGTTATTGTTTTTCTGTACAAACTGCTGAGTACGACATAGGATTAGCATACATGCCAACTTTCCCAATTTAGGCGGGATCCTCCCGATTTTACCCTTTCATCCCGCGTTCCCGATCAGGAAAGCAAAATTACCCTTGTTTCCCGATTTGAAAAAAAAAATCACCCAAATTTCCGATTTTAAAAATTTCCCTACCGCTGAATTTTGACAATCGGGATAACAATGTCAGACTTGTTTATTCAATGCACACAGATAAGTTTCATTGTTTATTTAACCAGGTGTTAATTAGGCCTAGCCACAGGAAATCACTTCACGCTTGAACGATCGCACTTGTCCACTGGGCAATTAGGGGATTATCTTGTTAGTTTTAAAGGGTATGCAAGGTGAAACACATAGATTAACAAGATAATTGTTTGTCATTTTATTAGAAATATAAATTAAAGACAATAAAATGCGAATCAAACAAAAAAAACGGAATCCAAAAAGATCGTTTTTTGAAAACGAAAGTAGAAATCTAATAAAGCATAGCTCATTAGCTGCTGATTTTATCTACCTATAATGAAAAATATTGTAAAGTTAGCCAGTTAAAATATCATTAAAAATTAAGATGAAACAATCAAGAGTATGTCAATTAGAATTTCTTTTCCTTCCCTTCTCCCAAAAGTAATATATTAGGTAGGCCTAGATCTATGTGCATGACTTAAGGAACTAGATGCTGTCATGAGACAGTAATACCCGCACTAAGGTGTTTGCCTCTAAATACACGCTCCTACATATTGGGCGGCTTTCCAAAGAAATAGTCAAAATAATTCTATAATTTACATGTATTCATCAAATTGAGTATGAAATTCTCAGACCCTGTGACCTATAACTCAGAACCTCTTATATTTATTTTATACATGTTTAATTCATTATATACCAGTCTGAATTTTATTAATGATGTAAATTCATGCACGGATCCGTCGGAATTTACAAGGTTAAAAAATGTATATATACTAAAACAAGGAAAAAGTATAAATGGACCCCCTTGAAAAATGCAGATCCCCCCCCCCCTGGTAAACACGAATATACATGTGTATATAGAATAAGTATGAAAAGTTTAACATTTTTTTGCGGCAATAGAAGTCACCACTACTCCCACCCCACCCCCACGATATAGATTTTTGACGTTTGGGTGAGATTTACTTTAGGTTTTTTTTTTGATTGACAATTTCTGGGATAGGATTTCTTTTTGACTGAGGTGGACCCTCCCCCCCCCCCCCCCCCCCCCCCCCCCCCCCCCCCCCCCCCCCCCCCCCCCCCCCCCCCCCCCCCCCCGCCGGAAAAAAATTTCTAGATCCGCGTCTGAAATTAGATTTTGATATATGTTTTGCTCATAATAGAACCTTTTTAAATTTACTACCCACCCCCACCCCCCCCCCCCCACCTCGACACCACAATCACACAGCACATGCTTTTGGGAATAGGCTAGATGGAAAAGGTTTGTTAAAATTTAATATCGTTTGTTATGAATTAATTTAAAATTTTTTTTGTACTATACATATGAACATCACATCACGTTGCGTCACCCATTATCATATTTATAGATTAAACACCATTTGGCACACCTCGGCCGATTCCCACTTCATCTGATAAGGTGATGGAATCGACGAAGGTCCAAAATGGCACATGGCTGCAGTTTGGTGTGCATTGGATTAATTCATTTTGAGTTATAATTGGATTTATATTTCATGAAGTTGAGACACGGAGAGTCGGTAAGTAGAAGTTTTAGTATAGTGGGGGGTAAAATACACCCAAACTATTAGGTTAAAGTTTAAAAAGGGTGAAATATCATCGCATGCCACACTAGACGAATTTCATATTGTGAAGTTACTGACAATACTGGTGCGGATTCAGAATTTTTTTCAGGAGTAGGGAGGAGGGTTCACATCTCAGTCAAAAAATTCCAGCCCAGAATTTCGTGACAAGCAGGAGAAAAAAAATGAAAACAAATAAACAAATAAAAAAACAGTGATAGTGAGGTCAATGTTTTCTAACATGTCTAAGTTTATAGGAAAGGATGTCAAGAGTCATTTTTTACTTGCTACAGTATATAGTCTTGTTTAAATAACAAAGCAAATGCCAGATGTGGGGGGATGGGGGGATTCCAATCTTCCTACCCACTTCCTGTCCCTAAAATAACAATGTATCTTGTTATTCCAGTTAAATAGTATATTTTTTTCCATTTGACTAATTATTATACATATTTTGTTTATGGTGTTTATAGTATGTCTGCCTATAAGTCTGCAGAAATTAAATACTAGCTATAAGCTTGCCCATAAGTTTTAAGTGGGATGGGCTATACAAATATCTTCCACATTTTATAGGTTTATTTCTTGTGACAATTTAATAAGACCTTTTATTTGGGTACCATTAATTTTTACCTCTGATCGCTTGACATTGGATACACATTTTTACAAGAAAAATACAAAATTTTAAACTCTGCCTAAATTTTGATCAGTAGGTGCCAGGGCTTTCATACTTATCATGACATATTGTATTCATTGTGAACTGTCAACAGGTATAAATATGTTTGACCTTGACCCTAGAGTTTTAACCACTTAAACAAAAAAATTAACCTTCGCAATTAACTTTTAGACTTTCTTCTGATACTAACAATTTGAGCCCTTTGACCTTGACCTTTGATTTTGACATATATTTGAGAAACTTCAACCTTCGCCATAGGCTTCCATACTGGGACATCAGTGTTTAACAAACACATCTTATCTTCATTATTATTTGGTGGTGTCTCCATATGAGGGAAGATGTATTCACAACAAACAAACAAATCACAAAAAAAAGAAAATATATAAAACCTGAATATGTTGGTCATGCATATCTCTGTAGGAAAAAAAACAGCTTTTAAAATACTCCAACCATATTGTAACCCTTTCATAACACTCATTTCAGCTTTTTTGGTTTCCTTAGCATATAATGTCTGTCGTGACGTGTTGTCCATCTCTTTGTCTGAAAACTTTTTACATTTTTAACTTCTCTAGAACCACTGGGCCAATTTTACCCAATTCATATAGAAATATGTACATTTGTATGTCAGACTCAGTCCATCTGTCTCAATAAATTTAACCTTGGTTATCACGGTCATATATACTGAATGAGAAGAGACATTCATATTAAACTTATGTATTAGTATATTTACCTGTGAGAATGGCATGTTTTTTTTTTTTTTTTTTTACATGTGACCTAGAAGTTTAACCAACTTGCAAAAAAATTAAATTGTTATAAATTCATCATTTTGAAAGAGAAAAGTTAGGGAATTCATATCATAATGCGTGTATATTATTACCTGTGATAAGACCTTTCAAAATAAATCAAGACTTTTACACTGTGACCTTGACCTTGAAGCGATCAAGCCTAACCTACTTTTCAAAAATGTTGCATTCGTTTGCTTATAACTTTTGATTGAGATGAGATATGACTCTCACATTTGACATGTACATAAATTACTCATAAGAATTCAAGGTGTTTCCTAGCATGCAATGGTTTTTTATGCGCCCAATTTTTTTCGGGGCGCATATTGTTTTTGTCCTGTCTGTTTGTCTGTTTATCTGTTTGTCTGTTGTCAACTTTAACCTTAGCCAAAACTTTTGAACTGTAAGAGATAGAGACTTCATATTAAGTATGCATAATCCTCTAATAAAGTTCTTTCAAATGACATCAAGGTCAATGACCTTGTGACGTTGACTGTGAACTATATGCTAAAAATAGGTTTTTCAACTGTTTGTCATAACTTTTGAACCATAAGAAATAAAGACTTCATGATTGGTATACATACTCCTCTAATAAAGTTCTTTCAAATGACATCAGGGTCAATGACCTTGTGACCTTGACTGTTACCTATATGCTAAAAATAGGGTTTTCAACTGTTTGTTATAACTTTTGAACCATAGGAGATAGGGACTTCATATTTTGTATGCATACTCCACTAAAAAGGCTATTTCAAACAACACCAAGGTCAATGACCATGTGACCTTGACTGTGACCTTTATACTTAAAATAACTTTTTCCACTTTTTGCCATAACCTTTGAACCATAGAAGATAGGGACTTCATATCTGGTATGCATACTGCACTAATTAGGTTCCTTCAAATGACATCAAGGTCAATGACCTTGTGACCTTGACTGTGACCTATATGATAGAAATAGCTTTTTCCACTTTTTGCCATAACTTTTGAACCATAAGAGATAAGGACTTCATATCTAGTATGCATACTCCACTAATAAAGTTCTTTCAAACAACACCAAGGTCAATTACCATGTGAAGTCAACTGTGACCTTTATACTAAAAATAGCTTTTTCTACTTTTTGCCATAACTTTTGAACCATAGGAGATAGAGACTTCATATTTAGTATGTATACCCCACTAATTCAGTTCTTACAAATAACACCAAGGTCAATGACGTTGTGACCTTGACTGTGAACTATATGCTAAAAATAGCTTTTTTGAACTTTGTTGATGCCGGGCGCATAGTGTTTCACAAACACATCTTGTTACCCCTTGATGTTGATGTTTTACAAAATTTTCAAAATATCTAACGCTCCTAAAAGATGATTAGGCTTCTGAGTTACATTAAGAAAGACTTCAAAGAAGACAGGGCTTTTTGCATAAAAACGTCATTTTTCAACCCACATTTGACCCCTCGGGGCAAAATCAAAATTCCGAAACCTTACTGCACATCTACATGACCCCACCAACCATCTCCCAAAAGATGATTAGGCTGCTGAGTAAAATGTAAGAGGAGTTCAGGGAAAACAGGGCTTTTTGCATAAAAAACGTCATTTTTCGACCCCCATTTGACCCCTCGGGGCAAAATCAAAATTCCGAAACCTTACTGCACATCTACATGACACCACCAACCATCACCCAAAAGGTGATTTGGCTTCTGAGTAAAATGTAAGAGGAGTTCAGGGAAGACGGGACTTTTTGCATAAAAAACGTCATTTTTCGACCCCCATTTGACCCCTCGGGGCAAAATCAAAATTCCGAAACCTTACTGCACATCTACATGACACCACTAATCATCCAACAAAAGATGATTAGGCTGCTAGGTTAAATGTAAGAGGAGTTCAGGGAAGAAGGGGCTTTTTGTATAAAAAACGTCATTTTTCGACCCCCATTTGACCCCTCGGGACAAAATCAAAATTCCGAAACCTTACTGCACATCTACATGACACCACTAATCATCCAACAAAAGATGATTAGGCTGCTAGGTTAAATGTAAGAGGAGTTCAGGGAAGAAGGGGCTTTTTGTACAAAAAACGTCATTTTTTGACAACCATTTGATTCCCCGGGGCAAAATCAAAATTCCGAAACCTTACTGCACATCTACATGACACTACCAACCATCTCTCAAAAGATGATTAGGCTGCTGAGTAAAATGTAGGAGGAGTTCAGGGAAGAAGGGGCTTTTTGTATGAAAAACGTCATTTTTCGACCCCCATTTGATCCCCCGGGGCAAAATCAAAATTCCGAAACCTTACTGCACATCTACATGACACCACTAATCATCCAACAAAAGATGATTAGGCTGCTAGGTTAAATGTAAGAGGAGTTCAGGGAAGAAGGGGCTTTTTGTACAAAAAACGTCATTTTTTGACAACCATTTGATTCCCCGGGGCAAAATCAAAATTCCGAAACCTTACTGCACATCTACATGACACTACCAACCATCTCTCAAAAGATGATTAGGCTGCTGAGTAAAATGTAGGAGGAGTTCAGGGAAGAAGGGGCTTTTTGTATGAAAAACATCATTTTTCGACCCCCATTTGATCCCCCGGGGCAAAATCAAAATTCCGAAACCTTACTGCACATCTACATGACACCCCCAACCATCTCCCAAAAGATGATTAGGCTGCTGAGTAAAATGTAAGAGGAGTTCTTGGAAAACAGGGCTTTTTGTATGAAAAACGTCATTTTTCGACCCCCATTTGATCCCCCGGGGCAAAATCAAAATTCCAAAACCTTACTGCACATCTAAATGACACCCCCAATCATCTCCCAAAGAATGATTAGGCTGCTGAGTAAAATGTAGGAGGAGTTCAGGGAAGAAGGGGCTTTTTGTATAAAAAACGTCATTTTTCGACCCCCATTTGACCCCCCGGGGCAAAATCAAAATTCCAAAACCTTACTGCACATCTACATGACACCCCCAACCATCTCCCTAAGGATGATAAAGCTACCGTGAAAAATGTAGGAGGAGTTCAGGGAAGAAGGGGCTTTTTGTATAAAAAACGTCATTTTTCGACCTCCATTTGATCCCCCGGGGCAAAATCAAAATTCCAAAACCTTACTGCACATCTACATGACACCACCAACCATCTCTCAAAGGATGATTAGGCTGCTGAGTAAAATGTAAGAGGAGTTCAGGGAAGAAGGGGCTTTTTGTATAAAAAACGTCATTTTTCTACCCCCATTTGATCCCCCGGGGCAAAATCAAAATTCCGAAACCTTACTGCACATCTACATGACACCCCCAACCATCTCCCAAAGGATGATTAAGCTACTGTGAAAAATGTAGGAGGAGTTCAGGGAAGAAAAGTGTGACAGACGGACGGACGGACGGACGGACATGAGTAACAACAATATACCCGAACTTTCTTTCGAAAGTGCGGGTATAAATACACACATGGCACCATCAAGCCTGACAAATTTCATGACTGTAACAAAAAATAACTAGATATCATTGAGATGGTGGCCATCTCAAAGGGCCCCGCATTCAACAATGAACATTTAAATGTAAGGTTATTTAAAAGGGATTGTTTTGAAGAGGAACATTTGTGTTATACAGTAAAAGTGATTTAGTACGACTTGATGGATACTGCAAATTTACTTATATTTATCTTAGTTTTCCTGTATCCCGAGTTATATAAATTTACTGGAATTAAAAGGCAAAAAATTATGCACCAAACAAAGATTTTAAACAGAAAGGGTATTTCTGTCCATGACCTAGAAACTTTGACCAAGGTCACTGCACATCCATTGACCAGTGGATCTCTATTAGTGAAGTAATAGCCAGATTGGGCCAACAAGAGAGAAGATATACTCCGAACTAAGATTTTTCATATAATTCTGCTATGACCTTGACCTTTGACCTAGAAACCTGGTTCAAGTTCACTGCACACTGGTTACCCAAAGGCACTCTGTGGGTGAAGTATGAGGACGTTTGGGCCAAGGAGAGAGAAGATATGCTCCGGACAAGGATTTTTCATATATTTCAGCTATGACCTTGACCTTTGACCTAGAAAACTGGTTCAAGGTCACTGCACACCTAGTACCCTAAGGCACTCTGTGGGTGAAGTTTGGGCCAGATTGGGCCAAGGAGAGAGAAGATATGCTTCGAACAAGGATTTTTCATATAATTCATCTATGACCTTGACCTTTGACCTAAAAACCTGATTCAAGGTCACTGCACACCAGTTACCCAAATGCACTCTGTGGGTGAAGTGTGAGCCAGATTTGGCCAAGGAGAGAGAAGATATGCTCCAGACAAGGATTTTTCATATAATTCAGCTATGACCTTGACCTTTGACCTAGAAACCTGGTTCAAGTTCACTGCACACCGGTTACCCATAGGCACTCTGCGGGTGAATTATGATCCAGATTGGGCCAAGGAGAGAGAAGATATGCTCCGGACAAGGATTTTTCATATAATTCAGCTATGACCTTGACCTTTGACCTAGAAACCTGGTTTAAGGTCACTGCACATGGGTTACCCAAACGCACTCTGTGGGTGAAGTATGAGCCAGATTTGGCCAAGGAGAAAGAAGATATGCCCCGGACAAGAGATCTCGGACGGACGGACGGAGAGACTGATCACTATAGGGCGCCTGCAAAGCGGGACCCTAATAATTCTGTTTTGGATAGCTGGTATAAATTTCTGTAAATTGAATATCATATTAGAATTTCTAATTAATTGAAATATAAATAAAAACTAGATACTCTTGTTGCTACAGCAACAAATAAGGTCTTCCGTTCTTCTCTATTTATCTGTAAGAAGGATACTTTTCTATTTAAAAAAAATAAATAAAGGACAAAATGCAAAAAAAGAAACAAAAGAAGAATCCTCGATCTAGGCTCGATCCCAAAACCATTAGAATGAAAGTCGGACACGCTAACCACTGAACCATCGAGTTCGACAACAAAAAAGGTATTTTGTAAACTTATCATTTTAAGGTTGAAGGAAGTAGTTTCATAGTACTCATTCTTTAAAATATATTTATGGGATAGTATGATACTCAATAAATAACTCATAACCGGAAGTTGCTGTTTTTTTTTCTTTTGGGACGGACATATATTGGAACAACAATTAAGATGCAATAGTGTAATACCAAGAAGTATTCCTAAAAGAAAAGTTAAAATTCATGATTTCTTTGATCTTTTCCTGTGATGACCAGAAGTGACGGCAGACAATTTTATCTTAATTGTTTTTGCCAAATCATCAAGATTAACCACTTTATTAATTTTGGTGTCTTAATCTCTCAACGTTTACGAGATCTAGCTATGATAACATCTCATTTTGAGGACAGGAAATCACGCGACCGGAAGTGAGTTTTACAAAAATTTCTTGACGCAGTCTAAAAAGCATATCCAAAAATCATTACAAATACTTTATAAATAAATGATATTTATTGGAAAGAAAAATACTGAAATTATGTAGTTTCCCTTTTAACCGGAAGTTGTCTCTTTTTGTTTCTAGTGGTACTGAAATAATTGAAAACAACAAATAAAATGCTATACTGTGAGGCTAAAACAGTTTCATAAAAGAAAAGTTAAAAATTTCGATTTTTTGGATCACTTCCTGTGACAACCGGAAGTGACGGCGGACGATCTTATCACGACTGATTTTGCTTACTTATCAAGATCTATCACTCTAGATAGGTTTGGTGTCTTTATCTTTTACCGTTTACGAGATCTAGCTATGATAAGTTCTCATTTTGAGGACCGGAAATCACACGACCGGAAGTGAATTTTACAAAGATATTTGACGTTACTGTAGACATTTACAGTCTTAATAACATATTCAAAAATCATTTCAAATACATTACGCATATAAAATATTTATGGGAGAGAAAAATACTGAAAATATGCAGTTTTTCTCTTATAACCGGAAGTTGTCGTTTTTGTTTCCGGTGGGACTGATATATTTTGAAACTACAAACAAAATGTTATAACGCAATGCAAAAAATTTTTAAAAAATAAAAAGTTTTAATTTTCGATTTCTTTGATCGCTTCCTGTGACGACCGGAAGTGACGACGGACGATGTTAACCCAATTGGTTTTGTCTACTTATCAAGATCTATTACTCATATAAGTTTGGTGTCTTCATCACTTACCGTTTCTGAGATATGACTCGGACAAAACTTTTTTGAAAAAAGCGAAAATCGGACATAACTGACGACCGGAAGTAGATTTTGAAAAACTGAAAACTACATTTGAAAGATATTTTTATTTTCTATCATCCCTGAAAATTTCATGAGAATCTGTCCAGTCATCTCTGAGAAATCGTCAAAATAAGAAATTACAAAAGGGGAAAAAAATAATAATAAAAAGAAACAGTAGAATCACTATAAGGTCTTCCGTCTGAAACGGAAGACCTTAAAAATGTTTCTAGAAACAGGACATTACACAAGTTTACAGTATCAATATATTTTTAGCCTTTGAAAAAAAATGATTTTAAAGTTTTACAAATTCAATTTTTCACTAAATTCTGTCCTAGCTGGTAGAAAAATAAGTTGTTTATATATATGTAGCTAAATGCCCCTTCTTTAGTGAGAGAGGCACCTATTTTAGCAAAAATATTTCAATTTTGGAAAGAAAAACACTTTTTCATTTTGTGTTAAATTAACCCTTGAGTTTTATTGATAAGTGATATCAATATTATAAAGAGCCATAGCTGCCTTCCCGACGACTCGGCCTACACAAGTATTTAAAAGGAAATCACCTGTTACTATTTATAGGATACGTGTACCTTTTCAAATCAAAATCAATCCACATGTATCTAATCATTTGTGAACCAGTGTTATATTTTCATTGTTGCAAGTTTGTTGCATGACAGTAATTTTACCTGTTCAATACTCTTATTCTAAACAAGATTGTTTGAAAATTTTAAAAATAAAACAGTCTATCAGCTATGACTTTGGTTCATTAAAATAGTTTGAGACTGTTTTCCCTTAAGATACTTTCAATGTGTAGTGTTGTATATTATATATCTCTTTTAAAAATTATTTATACATGTATGTATTTTAAAATAATAAAAGAAAACACAGGAAAATCCACACAGAGAAAAAAAAAAGTTATTAAGTAATGACACGCATTGAGAGACTCGAACTCGTGAACATTATGTCTTCATTCCAGCAATCATACCACTATGCCACGAAGTCTTGGTTATCCAAGTGCCAAAATTAAGACAGATTGTTGAATTTTGAAATAATTTTAGAAGAAAAATTAAATACGTATTTTTAACATTTTCAAAATGAAGACCACCTTTAACCAAAATAGTCTAAACGTAATGAAGTTCAGTCATATCCAAATAAAATTATTCAGAAGTTGTTTTTCTGGTTAAGGGTGGTCTTTTCCTAGAGTTTGTCATTGTTTAGTTGGGTACCTCAGTATTTACTATATTCTCCATATAAACTGAACGATTTTTATAACTATCACAAGAGGAAAATATTAATAATTGAGTATTATTTTTCGGTGAGTTGCTTTAAGGCATGTATAAACTAACATTGTATGACATAATTTTGGTTAAACAACGTATTTAAAATATCACTACTAGTGTAGGCGAAAGTGACTATCAAATGCGCTATGGCTCTTTAAAAAAAAAATCATTTCATATATATAATTATTTAATTTCACGACAAAATGTCGCGAATTTAGAGCTTTGAAAATTGTCGTCACGCGCTAAATCCCCCATGGATATTTTCAAAAGTTGGCATGTATGGATTTGTTTTCAGTTGTCTGTCTCTCTTACCGTCCACCTGCCACGACACATGTTTTTTAATCCTAAAAGAGCTGTGAAAGGCAGCAGTATAATATTTAATTTTTCGTAAAACACCAAGAATACAAACCTGCAACTTTAAATCTGACTTTTGGCAAACATTTCAGAATCCCACCTTAATTGTGCTGATATGCAATATTATTTAATATTTAAGAGAAAATTGGTTAATAATAATCACGTATAACTGTGAAAAGTTATTTTATCCATTGGATTATTTTGAAAATAATTTTAATACTCAGAATAGATGTTTACTGTTGAAATTAAGAAGCATCACTGTCAGTCTTGTAAACTAAGAAGCATTATTGTTAAATGAGAATTAGCATACCTTTGCAAGACCATGTTGAAAAGACAGAGCCCTCACGGTCATCTAGTTCACTATCAATCATATCATCAAAGGCTTTACTCATGTCCAACACCAGAATGTAGAATGTTTCAGACCTCATGTAGATCTGATGACATGCATAATAAGCAAATTGACCTGCAAAATCAATCATACTGACACTAGTTTCATTTTCCCTGGCAGCTAATATTTCTCGCATATCATCCTGTGTCAGTTGTAGATTATTTTCCACGTTTTCCCTGGCACCCAATTTTTCTCTCGTTTCATTATGCGTCTGTTGTTGATCATTTTCTCCCTTTCCCTGGCACCCAATTTTTCTCTCCTTTCATTATGCGTCTGTTGTTGATCATTTTCTCCCTTTTCCCTGACACCAATTGTTTCTCTCGTTTCATCATGTGTCTGTGGTTGATCATTTTCTCCCTTTTTCCCAGCAGCAAATGTATCTCTTGTTTCATCATGTGTCTGTTGTTGATCATTTTCTCCCTTTTCCCGACAGCCAATGTATCTCTCATTTCATCATGCGTCTGTTGCTGATCATTTTCTCCTTTTTTTCTGGCACCTAATCTTTTTCTCATTTTACCTCTCGACACTTGAAGATCATTTGCTTCATTTTCCCTGGCAACTGTTTTTCCCATGTCATCTCCCGTCACTTGTATATCATTTGCCCCATCTTCCTTGGTACTTGATACATCGAGAGGAGGATTTTGTGTCGTCAGTGGACTTGCTCCCTGTTCTTCTTTAGTCAACATAGCCTTTTGCAAATTTTCCAAACTTCCATTTTTTTCACTTCTTCTTTCTATCCCACTCTTTGATTTTTCTTCGCCAATTTGTTCGTTTCTCTTAAGTGCAGACAGTGGAACTCTGATCAGTCGTCTTTTAGAGACATCGTCGTCAGTTGCTGTAATGCAACAATGACATAAATGTGAATTCAAAACACAATTTTGTGTAAAAAAAAATCCTAATGATAAAGAGTAAGTTTAACTATTCTCCATATATCCAAGATTTAAATTTTACAATTTCGCCTACATATTTTTCCCAATGGAAACATTGTCTTGATTAGATTAATTACATTTACGGCTTATCATGACTGTACACTCGCTATCTGTAAACAGCACTATACTTAATTAAACTGTTCTATTACTTTTACATATTAATGTATTTTTAAATTATCCGATAAATTCCAGTCACAATCGCCGTTATGCTAAAGATAGAAATATGACAAAAAGAAGACAAGCAACCTGAGAGTATTGTAATACTGGTACTGGCTTAGCCTGTTACAACGCAAATTGTTATATTAAACTGGGATTATCACATTTTGCGATTATTGTATAGACTGTTTATTGTTTTAACGTCCCTCTCGAGAGTTTTTCACTCATATGGAGACGTCAACGTGCCGCGATGAAGGGCTTCTAATTTTGACCTTTACTCGGCACTCAGGGCCATTGAGCAGTGAGGGATCTTTATCGTGCCAATGCCTGCCGCTGAGACGGGGCCTCGGATTTTAAGGTGTCATCCAAAGGACCCGCAACTTTCTCTTCAAAGTGTCGAGCGCATGGCGAAGGAACAGTTGCTACCCATTTTTAATGACTAGGTCAGTCGCGACCGACTTACAAACTCACAACCTCTCGATCACGGAGCGAGCGCTCTACCGACTGAGCTACCGTGAACGGTCATTTTGCGATGAGATCAACAAAGTATGCAAGTCCACGTTTTCATGAATGTTGCAGAATACCTCCAAGGTCGACAAATAACCGAAGCCTTTATATTTCAACAACATTTTTAGGCCGATTCATCTTGTTATTATTTCTTGACATCAGGGGTTATCTTGCATCATTCAGGAAAACATAGATTTTGTTTCTTAAATAAACAAAGGAACAAATAAAATTAACAGGTTAAGTTAAAGATAAACAAATCATCTTGCAAAACACACAATTTCATGCAAGCTAACTGAACATGCTGAAAGGCTGCTCAAGAGTAGCTGCCATTCAGTCGACTAAATAATAACTGAAAGTTCACGAAAAAATCAATCATTGACCTTTCAGTTACTGTCAATAAACACCCAGTTAATATTCCGTCTAATTAACTGTAAAATGTCAATCTGTGCGTTTTACTGTAAAACACTCTACCCCGGGTCATGCAACACACGAGAAAGCGATACACAGAAGTAAGATGTGTATGCTTTACACTCGACAGATAGATTGTAAATCTCTCATTAGCTTGAGGCTCACATACTAAGCTAAATTTCAGGGGCTTCTGGTCTGCAAAAACAAATCTTTCCAATGACTTTTAAATACATGAGTTATCAGATAAGCACTTA
>NW_026933163.1:0-54318 GCF_032062105.1 Saccostrea cuccullata
TGATCACCGTCAACATACCTGTACTGATTTCTCATCTTGGGTCATTTAGTAACCTCGAAGACTACTTGGTTCTTATGAAACACATCTACTTATTTTCGGGATATGCTTCTTAATTTGTTTGAACAAACTTATCAAAGATTTAATTCAAAATATATCAAATAATTGTACAATTTATGGATTAAAAAATAAATCTCATTGCTTGAATGTTAAATAAAAATTCAAATAAATCAGTTTAATGAAATGAAGTCCCTAAACTCATTCCGCTGATTTATTTCATTTCCTAAAATGTTTCCATTATGTTTATTTAAATAAGTCTTTTAATGAACTTAAAAAAAATACTGCACTTATGGTACATGCACTTTAGGGTCATCGGGTTTTTTACGTAATACGGACAAAATTAATACTAGGAAACAATTTCATTGATCGTAGAAACGGATGAAATAGTTCTAACATTCTAAACTATGAAAATTAGCTCGCATTATTTTTTTACGGTATTTTACTATAAAAATAAAACATAAGGAAGTCGTCTGATTCCGCCGTGACCATACAAGACAAGTAAATATTTACAACGAATCAACTTATAGTACGTGACCATGCAAGTCTAGTAAATACACCGAATCAATTCATATAGTATTAATAGATTTTATTCCATACGAATATAACTTTAAGAATTCAATATTATATTTGGCTATTTTGTTAGATCTTGTTTATCTAATTATGTCCCCAAACGGAGTTTGGGAACATATTGTTTTTACTCGGTTTCTTATTATTATTATTATTATTATGTTATTATTACTCGGTTTCTTATTATGTTGCCGAACGAAGTCGGGGACGACATATTGATATTGTACGCATGTTTTTTTTATCCAGGCTGTTTCTCGGAGATGGCTGGGACAATCTTCCTGAAACTTTCCTCAAAGGACGATCACTGGTTGTAGTTGTGCAGTGAGGTTGTTCAGTTCCAATATGTGTATCTGTAGTTATGCAACTCGCATTTAAAATTTTCAAATAATCGATTATTGCCATGGAAACCAGGTGAAAGTTAAAATTCTTTAATTTCAATTTTCTCAATAACTAAGCAGGCAATCGTTTTGAAACTTTCAGTGTTTATTCCTTGCAATGTGTCAAAGTGATTTCTACTTTTAAAAAAATTGTAATGAGTCGCTCACAGTTGCCATAGAAACGAAACAGAAAAAAAGATTCAGATGTACACATGTGTTCTCCAAGGTCTAGGTCAAAGGGTCAAAGTTCTTGGTGTCCAATAAAAGTTCTTTTCACAAAGATTACATATTTGAAATACGAAAGCCCTAGCCCTTACCGTTCAAACGTAAGGTACAATTTTCAAGACAACAACCCCCCCCCCCCTTTTGAAGCGCACTGCCAGGTAGAATACACATATATAACATATACAATTTACAGGTAACGTTTTAAAAGTTTCATTCATAAAATTCAGTTCTCCTGATGTGATTTGATAGTTTGCCAACAGTCATTCTTCTTCTGTCTTGTCTCTAGATTTTATAATTATTTTTTTTCTATATAAAAAATAACGATTGTCAACTTCATTTATTAGCATTTTGCGTTTTTTGGTATATCTATTACTTGTATATTATTTAATTCATTAAATAGTGCAAGAATAAATTAGAAAATTGGTACGTTATTTCCATAGTTTTTATTCATTCATAAATCTTTGGATCCGCTCCTATACAGGTGCGCTAAGCCTTGATCACTACTGTAAACAAAACATTCATCTCGCCGAAAATGTTCATGATTCCGCTAAACTGAGAAAGTTTACACATGATTTATCCTGTCATAAGAAACATCAGACCTGTACAATGCAGAAATGCTCGAATTGAAGGGGAAAATTCAGGAGTTATTGATGGGAAAAATTCAGGAGTTATTATGTCGCCCCGAACGAAGTCGGGGACGACATATTGATATTGTACGCATCTTTTTTTTATCCAGGCTGTTTCTCGGAGATGGCTGGGACAATCTTCCTGAAACTTTCCTCAAAGGACGATCACTGGTTGTAGTTGTGCAGTGAGGTTGTTCAGTTCCAATATGTCTATCGTTGCCATGGAAACCTGTAAAAAGGGACAAATTTTGTCCGAGAGTGTTCTCTCTGGTCCCTTAAACGTTCGTCATGAAACTTTTCTTATTTTAATGATTAGTATCTGTAGTTATGCAACTCGCATTTAAAATTTTCAAATAATCGATTATTGCCATGGAAACCAGGTGAAAGTTAAAATTCTTTAATTTCAATTTTCTCAATAACTAAGCAGGCAATCGTTTTGAAACTTTCAGTGTTTATTCCTTGCAATGTGTCAAAGTGATTTCTACTTTTAAAAAAATTGTAATGAGTCGCTCACAGTTGCCATAGAAACGAAACAGAAAAAAAGATTCAGATGTACACATGTGTTCTCCAAGGTCTAGGTCAAAGGGTCAAAGTTCTTGGTGTCCAATAAAAGTTCTTTTCACAAAGATTACATATTTGAAATACGAAAGCCCTAGCCCTTACCGTTCAAACGTAAGGTACAATTTTCAAGACAACAACCCCCCCCCCCTTTTGAAGCGCACTGCCAGGTAGAATACACATATATAACATATACAATTTACAGGTAACGTTTTAAAAGTTTCATTCATAAAATTCAGTTCTCCTGATGTGATTTGATAGTTTGCCAACAGTCATTCTTCTTCTGTCTTGTCTCTAGATTTTATAATTATTTTTTTTCTATATAAAAAATAACGATTGTCAACTTCATTTATTAGCATTTTGCGTTTTTTGGTATATCTATTACTTGTATATTATTTAATTCATTAAATAGTGCAAGAATAAATTAGAAAATTGGTACGTTATTTCCATAGTTTTTATTCATTCATAAATCTTTGGATCCGCTCCTATACAGGTGCGCTAAGCCTTGATCACTACTGTAAACAAAACATTCATCTCGCCGAAAATGTTCATGATTCCGCTAAACTGAGAAAGTTTACACATGATTTATCCTGTCATAAGAAACATCAGACCTGTACAATGCAGAAATGCTCGAATTGAAGGGGAAAATTCAGGAGTTATTGATGGGAAAAATTCAGGAGTTATTATGTCGCCCCGAACGAAGTCGGGGACGACATATTGATATTGTACGCATGTTTTTTTTATCCAGGCTGTTTCTCGGAGATGGCTGGGACAATCTTCCTGAAACTTTCCTCAAAGGACGATCACTGGTTGTAGTTGTGCAGTGAGGTTGTTCAGTTCCAATATGTCTATCGTTGCCATGGAAACCTGTAAAAAGCGACAAATTTTGTCCGAGAGTGTTCTCTCTGGTCCCTTACACGTTCGTTATGAAACTTTTCTTATTTTAATGATTAGTATCTGTAGTTATGCAACTCGCATTTAAAATTTTCAAATAATCGATTATTGCCATGGAAACCAGGTGAAAGTTAAAATTCTTTAATTTCAATTTTCTCAATAACTAAGCAGGCAATCGTTTTGAAACTTTCAGTGTTTATTCCTTGCAATGTGTCAAAGTGATTTCTACTTTTAAAAAAATTGTAATGAGTCGCTCACAGTTGCCATAGAAACGAAACAGAAAAAAAGATTCAGATGTACGCATGTGTTCTCCAAGGTCTAGGTCAAAGGGTCAAAGTTCTTGGTGTCCAATAAAAGTTCTTTTCACAAAGATTACATATTTGAAATACGAAAGCCCTAGCCCTTACCGTTAAAACGTAAGGTACTATGTTCAAGACGACCCCCCCCCCCCTTTTTTTTGAAGCGCACTGCCAGGTAGAATACACAGATATAACATATACAATTTACAGGTAACGTTTTAAAAGTTTCATTCATAAAATTCAGTTCTCCTGATGTGATTTGATAGTTTGCCAACAGTCATTCTTCTTCTGTCTTGTCTCTAGATTTTATAATTATTTTGTTTTTTCTATATAAAAAATAACAATTGTCAACTTCATTTATTAGCATTTTGCATTTTGGTATATCTATTACTTGTATATTATTTAATTCATTAAATAGTGCAAGATAAACTGAGAAAATTGGTACGTTATTTCCATAGTTTTTATTAGTTCATAAATCTTTGGATCCGCTCCTATACAAGTGCGCTAAGCCTTGATCACTACTGTAAACAAAACATTCATCTCGCCGAAAATGTTCATGATTCCGCTAAACTGAGAAAGTTTACACATGATTTATCCTGTCATAAGAAACATCAGACCTGTACAATGCAGAAATGCTTGAATTGAAGGTGGCATGTCAGATTCGTTTTCCGACAGAACCTCCAGAAATTAAAGTGAATGTAGGGAATTTTCTGAATTCTCACTGGCGTTTTAATACACAAAATAATTCCGCTGATCTTCTTAATAAATAATATTTGCCAAGCTTTTTTGGTAGGAAAGATACTGCCAATTTTAAAACAAGTATGAGGCTCAGTTCAGTACATCTGCCCAATTTCTTGTATGCAAGTCTGCAATTTTGGACTTGTAATTTTTTTCCTGCACTACTTTCTTCTCCTACAGATTCTAAAAATAATGAGTGGGATGTACCCAATTAAGGTCTTCCGTTTCTAACGGAAAGAACTGATCATACGACTGGATGGTTGTCAAAGCTTAGCTAATGGACCATTGTTTTAGTGATGATAAAAATGAAAGTCTTGTCCAATACGGGGCGACATATGCTATTGCTTGCAATAGCAGACTTTCTAGTTATTATTCTTTTTTTTCTTCTTTGTTCTCCGGTACTTTTTTTGTCCGCGAGTGTTCTCAGAAACTGTTCACCCAACTGAGCTAAAACCTTTTTAGGGTTAATAGGTGTGTAGTGTAGGTGTGCAACACGAAGGTTATTTTGCGCGCATACGCATGCACGTGCGGGCGCGTGAACTGAGTGAAATGACGGATATATTTTATATAGCCATAACTTTAACATTTTTTGATGAAATATTTTAAAACTCATTTAATAAGGATATATTCATAGTGTAGATAATGTGACACTGTCAAATTAGCAAGAACTCACGCGCATGCACGTGCGCTTCGCTCTGATTGGCTGAAACAGAAATCTCAATATCTTTTCTGTTTTTTGACAAAATGCTATGAAATTTAAAATATAGGCATACTTTAGGATGTACTACAATATGATATATAACAATTGTCATGTAAACACGCGCATGCACGTGCGCTGCAATCTGATTGGCTTAAACTTTAAATGGCTATAACTCCCTTGTTTTTCAACGAAACAGTATGGGATTTAGAACATAGACAAACATAATGGACTCCCACAAGGAGGTATGGTCGTCATGCACAGGCATGCACGTGTGCTTTGCTGTGATTCGCTGAAACAAAAATCGCAATATCTTTTTTGAATTTTTGACAAAATGCTTTAAAATTTTAAACATAATCATGCATTAGGATGTCCTACAATATGATACATAACAGTTGTCATGAAAACATGCGCATACACGTGCGCTGCAATCTGATTGGCTTAAACTTAAAATGGCAATAACTTCCTCGTTTTTCAACCAAACAGGATGGGATTTAGAACATAGACATACATAACAGACTCCTACAAGAAAATATGGTCGACATGCACATGCACGCACGTGCGTGCACGTGAAATGAGTAAAATTACAAATACACTAGATTAAAACGTATTTTTTAATACTTTTGGATAAAACGCTGTAATTTTTAGTATATAAATAGTGTAGACAAGATGATAAGGTCATTACGCACATGCATTCAAATGCGCATGCGTGCAATGCATAAATTTGAATATACTGAATATACTTTTGGGAAACATTGTTATAGTCTAAAAGGCATATAGTTTTTAAATTTGTTACGGACATTCAACATCCCTACCTTCAAATATGCCTCATGAGTCTAATATAATTTTTAAGGTTTAATAATTCATTTGCCGTATTAAATCTATCTCTGTCATTATTAGAAACAGTACACACAGAGTTTAATAGCAATGATTTATTATTATTTAGTCGGAAAAGTCGCATTTCACTCTTTTAATAATTGTTAATTAATTTTTCTGTTTTGTATTGTAAAGAAAAAAAGTATTTAACACTTCAATTTTAATTAGTAAATACGAGGTTTTAAGTACATGTATATGATATATAAATGTTTACATGTACATACGTCAGAGCTTAGCGTAAACGTACATGTGCAGTTGTAGCAGATTCATATTCTCATGACACAGTTTACATGTATTAATGCAGAGCGCCATTATTTTAACAATTATTTAGATTTCTATTCAGGAAATTAATTTTCTTGAACTGTTTAGTTCTTGATAGATCTATCATGTTGAATTTATTAATTTTGGTAAAGCCGTTTTCTTTGAACCTTTCTTTCGGCCGGTCTTCTACTTGTATTTTTTTGTAAGATATTAATACTTAATTGCGATTTTCGGATACATCGCAGATTGTAAGCTTTAGACATTAAATACAAATATTTACTTTATTGCGTAAATTTCTTCAGTGAAATTACTTGGTACTTGTAGATAAATTTATTAGATATAAAATTAAAATGCATATTTTTTCATAAATAATAAATCTGTTTACAGAGTTTCAAAATTCACACTCGTGAGAAGAAGTTAAAAAAAATTACAGTCTCATTTTATAATAATCCATTTAATCACTATCAATTTATTTTAAAATAAATAAACAACTTTTGTAAAATTACCACAGAGATCTCAAGTTCTTTTTGTAATAATTTAATGTACATTATAGTTTAGATTTGAAGCGCTGCAAGTATTTAAATTAAAATATGATTTAATTAAAATAATCTTTAATCTTTGAATTTAATTTAGAATAATCTTTTCGTCTTGTCAGAATACGTTCCGCATTTTGAAACAATCCTATCAGGTTTTGCGTTTATCCTATCGCAAAGATCGTTTATCAGGTCTATCGTGTTTTGCGTGTATCGTGTTTTGCGTTTATCCTATCTTGCGTGTATCCTGTCCTATCGTGCGTGTATCCTATCGTATCGTGCGTGTATCCTATCGTATCGTCCTTTTATCCTATCGTATTGTGTATCCTGTAAAGAATAACGATGCGGGTACTGTATGTACATCTCATCTGTAACAAAAAATCACAGAATTTAATTTAATCTTCTTCTTGGACCTACGATGAAAGCTGCATTAAGTATTACCCTTTCTGGGGAAGAGTTCCAGGATATAGGTATCAGAGCAGGCTAGGTCCACTTTGAAGTTAACAAATCTGTTTGGCTCGTTAATATGGCATAGGAGAAAATTTTTTTTGTTAAATCTGACTCGCATTGTATAAGCCAGTTATGGGTGCTGATCCATTTCCGAGCACAAGTATCTACCAAGTCTACCTTGAGTAAGCCTAATCAAAAGAAAAAATCATTGAAATAAAGGCTATTTTGCATCATATGGAACATTGAATTCATTTTGAGATGAAAGGTTTCTAAGAAATAATTAATATCACTGAAGTGTATAAAGTACGAGAACGTATGATAAAGATCAAGATGAAGAAAACGGAGGACGACGAAGGGACAAAGAGCGGGAATACAACAAAAGGACAGTAATAAAGGAAGTGAGCCCTGATTAAGAACTTTGAATTGATACTTTTTCATAAGTTACCTCTATTGTTTATTTTAAAATTTATTTTGTAAATTATGATTGAATTGATGCATATAAAATATTTTCACAGTGAATCATTAGTAATGTTTTCATTGAAAATGTCCATGTATGCATTATGAAGGCAGATTGAATTGTGTATTATTTTTTTAAAACAGTCATAAAATAGGTTTATGTAAAGCATCACTTAACCAATTGCAAATGTTTCTATGTAATAACTACGTTGGCCCAACAATTTGCCATCTGACATTGTAAAGAAGGGTCAACATTGAGCCAACCAAACCAACCAGTTGTTTATAAAGGTTGGCTGTTAGTTGGCAAACGCTAAAAATTACGTCGGCCCAACAATATGCCATCTGACATTTCAACATAGGGCCAACGTTGGGCCAATCTAACCAAACAGTTGTTAAGGTTGGCTGCAAGTTGGCATACACTAATAACTACGTTGGCCCGACAATATGCCATCTCACATTTCAACAAAGGGCCAACGTTGGGCCAACCTAACCAACCAAATATTAAGGTTGGCTGTTAGTTGTCATACAATTATATCTACGGTGGCCCAACAATATTCCAACATGTTGGACCAACGTTGGGCCGATGAACAAAATTACCGTGGGCCAACGTAAGGTTACCAACAATGAGCCAACGTTTGAAAAGAAATTGGGCCAACGTTGGCCCAACTATGTCTTGCTATCTGGGTTTATGAAGTGTAAAATAAAAGTTAAGTGTCATGTAGATCTTACATTATCTATTTCTGCATCTATTTCTGTACGATTAGACTTACTCAAAATGACACATCCCATTTACGAGGCAGATTTATTACATACTTATTATGTTTGCAGAAACTATCGTATAAAATGTTTTACTTAATTTCATTGCCCTCTTTTTTTGAGGGGGATGGGATGGGTTGAGAATTCATTATGTTCAGTATGCAAATTATGGAATACTTTGTCATTATGCAAAGGGAATAAAAATTAATCTATATTTTTAACTGCATTTATTTATCTTGTCGAGAATGTATATTACTTGTAAATTTAATTTAAAAAATGCTTTAATTTATATATGAAATGTATATATTTTTAGTTTTAATTTATTTTGTTAAAATACTAAGTCTGTTATTTTGTAAACGGACCAAACAACAAATAAATTGATATTTATAAGAATAGATGTGTCATTTTCTCTATTGAATTCACCACCAACAAGATCAGATTGGATTGTTGATGGCTATTAAAGATATATAAATTTATTATTCCAAGTTCAATGCATCAACTTGTTAAGTATGCTTAAAGTAAAGTGTTGTGGACGAACAACTCTGAAAATACAGATTTTACTGCTACATTGTTTACAAAAAAATATATGCATACAATTTAAACAAATTGATCTTTCTTCATATGGTACCTGCCTTATTTCAAGGGAAAGTTCAAAGAAAGTTACATATTTGTGAACAGAAATAAGTGTTGTTCACTTACATTTTGGAAAGACATCACTGTTGCTGTTAAAAACTACATTTCAACTTGAACTCTTAAGTGCACTAGCTAGAGCTTCCTTATAGCAAGTTTTAGATATTTTTTCATAAATCAGTCTTGGTTAAGAAAAAAAGGAATGTGTTGTGTTTTTTTTAATCAAAATCGTAACAAGAATTTTCCTTGGTTACGAAATTAAATGAAAGAATGTGGAGGGATTTAATGTTGCCTGTAAATGAAATGTAAAAAAAATATCCGTCTACATTGAGAAAAATGTTTGGCAATCCTTCCTAGAAAAAGGAAAATATTTATATATGAACTGAGAGGAAGGTGAATCTGGTGGTTTTAGTTTTAATTGTACCGACGAACCAGGACAGAATAGAATATAATGTTCGGAATGGAGTTGTCCCTAGTAATTCATAGACTTTTAATGCTGGTTTTCTAGATTTCCTTTCAATGACATAAAATGTATCTCCAAGATATTATTATTTAAAGAATTTTTTATATTTCTTCTGATACATTAAGTACTTTAAGGACCCAAGAACTCCCTATGGTAATCGCATTACGCGCAAACATCTTGCTAATTTTTGGACAATGCAACCACGTCTTATTGATTAAAAAACTCAAACTACCTAAGCAAGACATAAATTAAAGTAAGTGGATACTAAAAGGCCAACAGTGGATGTTTACCGTTCCAAGGCATGTGACCCCTTTCTTTCGTGTTTTCATACGATCCAAAGGCCAAAAAAACTTTTTATAAAATACACCTGTCCTGGCAAGTACATTTTAATTTTTCAAATATATACTTTACAAAATCTTACAACATTACTTTAAAGGGATGAATGTTATCTTTTAAAATTAAAACCTTTCGAAAAGGAGAGCACGTATAATTAGTATTATTATACCTCATTATAAATATTCTACACAACGCGTAATGTAATTGGTTCTAGGTGTAGTAGTGTGTATAATATGGGTATACACTGTATAATAAATGTTTTAAATTTAATGTAAATAAATTCAACTACCATAATATACAAAAGTATAAAAAGCTTGATCCGCTCCTTTATATCCTTAGCCCTTTACCTGTACACCTGTATATAGATAATTAGTTACCTTAGGGCAGTTCAAAGGTTTTGGAGTGTTATTGATTCTTATTGGTAATTTGGTTGTTAAGTTGATTTTCATTGGTTTTATTCTTATGGTATTGGTTTTACCGCCAAAATATTCATTCTTTGTCTTGTTGAGTTAATGACCAAGCCTGTATTTTATGGATTCCTATGACTTTGACTTTTGGACTGACAAATTCCATTTTCTGGTAAGTACTAACTTTCCTTATTACTAATTGTCAAGTAATATGTCTATTCCATAGATTTGCATTTATTAAGATCCCAATTTCACTTTATATTAATTGAATGAATGACCATGAGAGAAAGATGTTATTTTTATGATTGGAATTATTGATTATAAAGATCAGTAATGTATTATATTATAAGTGTAAATTGTTATATTCAAGTTACACCATATGTTTTTATGACCCAGATATTTGGTTACTTTGTTCAAAGTGAACAGATGACTTTATTTTAAAGGAATATATATTTTAATGTATACTGTATTAAATTACAGAGTCCATATACATTCATTGCAAGTCTGTAAACATCACACATTCATGTGGAAGCCTTTTCCCACAGAATGGTGAGGAATTATTTGTTTTAATTAGTACTATTTTTTTATGCCTTTATATATGGGAGAAGATATGTAATGTTTATATATTCACTATAAGAGTTATCTCCCTTAAACGTATTGAGAGTAAATGTACATATATATATATATATCATCCATAATATATATCATTATGAATATGTTACTATGAAAACTACATGTATAGATGATTGATGATTGATTTGATGTGCTATTATATTGTTGTTTTATTATATTTCAGGGCTATAACATTTGTATTACATAAAGTGCTTACTGTGTCGAATAAATAAGACCTGAACCCTGACAGAGGCGTGTTTGTGTTCTTGATTACCACCCCCTGTTACAATTTGGCGCCCACGTTGGGACACAGGGACGCACAGCAGTGAACGGAGAGGACTGGGCGTGGTACATCCCTGATGGTATTCCACAGAGAAGTAATTCCTGACTGGTACCCTGAGTATTCAGCGATCCGTGCATGATACTTCAGAGTGAACACCGAACAGTGTATGTGATTCCATAGTTTTACGCGTGACTGATCAGAACATTTGTGTGTTTGCGACATCAGCTAGCTGATAGTGACAGTGTAGTGATTCGCAGCTGCATGCATGCTTCATTGGCCAGACTGGTGCACCTGGAGCCAAAGACACTAGAAAGGTTTTCTTTAGATAAGATTTTCTTAGATTGATACATGCATGTTAATTATTTTTGAGGTAGCTAGCTAGCATATGCATATAAGTGATTATTGGTCATGACCGGTTTGTCTGTCTGTCGTCTTACTTAGCTTGGGTTATATTTGTATATACTGTGCACATTATTTTTATTTGAGTAATTATTATTGGACTGAAAGCAAGAGAGCCAGGATCGGTAAGTGGTAAATTAACAGTGCACATAGTCTTATACCCTTGAATCTACCCAGGTATTACCTTATAGAATATTTAACTGCTATTCCTTTTGACATTTGACTGTTTACGGACGAGACATAGTTGTTTTAGTCTGTGGTATTTTATAGCAGGTCAGTTGGTCAATCAGTTGAGTGAAAGTTATAGAGTTTGATTTACTCTCAGTGGTCCTTTGTGTTGTTGGATTATTTGCTGGTGTTTGTGGTGTATAGTTGTTTAAATTAGTTCTAAAATATAGTTAAACAGCCCTTTTAAAACCCCATATTCCCCATTGTCCTGTATTTACAGCCACGAAGTGCCAAAATATGCCCTGTCCCCAAAATAAATGAAATTTTACTCTGTGATAGGTTAGACTTTGTAAGTTATAACACAATTTATTTTTTAGTGATATCTTTTCCAGTTTTCTTTTTATAGTCGATTGAAAATGGTATTGTTTCAAGTAAAGTCTACATGTATTTTATAACGTCATGTCTAACTGTTGACGTTATATATACGCATGTATATTGTAACGGTATGACGTTAACGTTATTTAATGAAGGTAATTATATCTACATTATGGGAAGGGGGGATCCGCTAAAATAAACCCTACCTAAGAATTTGGGAAATTTTATCATAGGACCGTTAAGAAGTTTTGAATCATGAGATAAATACAATGTCATGTAGCTAGCTAGTTTTTGCTTTGATTAAAAAAGTGTCAAATACTGTTATATTGTCCTGTTAAATCAAAAACAACTTTTTAAAATGATACATTAAGAGAAAATACGGGAAAATTATTCACGGTGTAAATATTACCAGTATCCACAGTATTGATTAATCCGCAAAGTCACGAAAATGTGAATATTAAGTGGGGGGGGGGGGGGGGGGTAAAATCATAGTATGGGCAACAGAAGGCTGTTTTAATAGCCGTTGCAACTTGTGCGATTATTCAAAACACAAGGGTCGTGCGTAATTACATTATCATGTGTATATACGAGGGGTGTTAGAAAAGTTCGCGGACAAGTTTTATTGTGAGCGCGCTATTTCCACGAAACCGGTCAAACTTTGCAGATAAAATCTTTACCTTTTTCCCAATTAATATACAAGAATTTGTTGCTCTCCGATGATTATTGAAAAATATACAGCTTTTTTATTTTGATAAATCTTGCTTCACGGAGCATGCTACATTTTGGCACGTTTACATCACAAAGACTCTTTATTAAAATTAAAAATTGCACAATTGTACCGCAAAGAGTTTTATGATATTTTACCTGCCGCTATAGTATTCATGAAACGTCACTGGGAGAAATTTTGAACTAAATTGGTCGTGGTTTATATGATTGTGTTTTATAACCATGACTTTTTTAACTCAACACAGATCAGGGTTTCACGCTTAAAAACTTTTACTTAGTTTAGTATAGGTATTTAAAATCCGCAAATCCCAGTCTCTTCATTTAGCGTCATGGAGCACAAAGGAGGTAACGTTTATAATTTACCAATTCAACGAAATTATGTATCGCATCATCTCGGGGATAGGAAAATGAAAATAAAATATCTAAATAAAGCTAGCATATTTCAAAAATGTTCAAGATTACATGCACGGGATAATTCTGATATTCTGGGACACCCCTACAAAGGACAAGTCTTTCCACCTTTCTGTGGAAAGAATGGTTCTTCTGTTCTTTATTAATTCTTCTTGGATTTTTTGTTTCAACATTTTGAAAGATTTTGTCCATCGTAAAGGTCATAAAAAGTTATGAACAAATTTACCCCCGTATGAACTATGACCGTTCGAAGTTATTGCCCCTATATGGTTTTGCACTACTTTCCAAACCTAAATCGATTAAATATAAACTTTTTAAAAGTCTTCGAATAATATGAGAGGTACAAAAGACATTATATAAAAGAAAAGTAATGTGACCCCTTGATATAGATATTCTGAAACTTTTTAAATTTTAGAATAATAAATTTTCAAGAAAAATCTGAAGAAATGAAAGATTTATAGAACTTTACATGAAAATAATCGGGTCAAAGGTCAGGTCACTCCAAATTACGTTAAGCTCTTTTTATATCTTTTTTGTCTTTTAACATATACAAACTGTATAAGCATCATTAATATGTACTCTTAAAACATAGTAAAAATCGTTGTAAATTTTCAAGATTTTATTATATGAAAAACCTTGATTTTTTACCGTAAAACAGAAATATAAAACCTTCACTAAAGTCTTTGACTAATTGAGAGGACTCTTATTCAGACATAGGTCATACTTCACAGTACTGAAACTTTTTTTAGATTTTCCGAAATAATTCAAAGTTTCCGCGAAGTGATAGAGACGACCCTGCAAAAGATTACATGTATTATGTTGCAAAGGTCAAGGTCATGCAAAATTTGAGAAATTGACTTTTTATATCTCTCTTGTCTTTCAACAATACTATGTCTTTGCATCAATAATATGTACTGTAAATATTTAAGGATATTTAATTTTGCCAAACATTAACCCTTTTAAAAGTTTTTTATCGTCAAGCTTGTTATCGCTACTCCGGTAAAAGCGTAAAACGTAGGGTAGAAACCTTCACTAAAGTCTTCGACTAATGAGATACTGGAAATTCATTGAGATTCATAGTCAAAGAGTTATTGCCCCTGAAACTTTTTAAATTTTAGATAAACTGTAAAAATTTTTAATTACCAAATCTATAACCACTAAGATTATTTAAACCTCTTTCATGAAATTAACGCCAACAGATGAACAGGTCGCGGATCCAGAATTTTTATCTTTTTTGTCTTTTAAAATATACAAACTGTAAATCTCTTAATATGCTTAAAACTATTTTAAAGAAAAAAAAAAGAGCAAAAAGTTATCGCCCTTTGTATGAAAAACCTTGTTATCGCTACTCCTTCGAAACTGTAAAACGTAGAAATATAAAACCTTCACTAAAGTCTTTGACTAATTGAGAGGACTCTGGAATCTGTTTCGAAAGTATTGTTTCCCTTCAATCTTTACCCAAGAAACTTTTTTAATTTTAGAAATTTTTAAAAATTTTCAAAACGAGAAGTGGAGAGACATGGACCAACTGCAAAAGATTCACTGACCTTTGATTATGAAATTAATGCAAAGGTCAAGGTGTTTGAAAATTTGAGAAATTGAGCTCTTTTTATATCTCTCTTGTCTTTCAACACATACTGAATGTCTTTGCATCAATAATATGTACTGTTAAAAGGGATTTAAATATTTCATTTTTGTTCCCAAACATTAACCCTTTTAAAAGTTATAGCCCCTTGTATTTAAAACCTTGTAATCCCTTCTGGGAAACTTAGACCATAGAGACCAAACCTTCACTAAAGTTTTAGGATCTTGAGGCATAACTTCACTGTATAAGTGCCAAAGGATCTGATGACTCCTTATATGAGTTTTTGCCCTTTAACGTCTTTGTACTTACTATTAAACCTTATAACCTAAAAACTATCATCTCGGGGATAGCATGGGGTCAAAAAATGTGACTCTTGACCTTTGACCTTGAACATTTTCTCAAGGTCAAAGGCATATTTCATTTTTTTTTAAATTTTCATTCTTTTCTATCTTTTAAAACAATTTTGGTTTTTTATTCATAAGGAGTCAGATATAAAACAAAATTAAAATTCAAAGAAGGTGGAAAGACCTCTTATTGTTCTGTGAACAATAAGTCTCCTAGTTTTATATAATGTTTGATACCCCTTTTGATCAAAAACTGAAATATGTAAGTCCGTTTCAAGTGTAGATCAAGGCCAGTTATATGTTATGCAGTTTAAGATCTATATTATATTTTTTAACAATAAAGAAGATTAAAGATCACCCCCGCTGTTATGATATGGAATGCTTTCGACCATGCAACAATTACAAAATCAATGTTGCTGATCAGCCCGGGGATATTTTTAAAATTATAGAATAAAGAAAGTTTAAATTACCATACCCTGTTGATTTATGTTTGTATTTATGAATGAAAACGACCCCCCTTCCAAACACTATCGAATGGATATATTTCACTTTATCAGTTTTTTTTTCACTGGTAAAAATTGATTTTTTTCGATTGTGTATGTAGGTATAATTTCTTTAGATTTGCCCTTGCATCTACCTCCAACTAACTGACGACCTGTAGCATAGATTACCTACAGGTATATAGAGAATAATACATACCCTTTTCCATATCACATACCTCAACCAATATCAGCCCTCGGGCCTTCGGCCCTCTGGCTGACATTGGTGTCTCGGGCTGATACAGGATGTGATGTGGAAAAGGGTATGTATTAATATGTTTATTACATATTTCGTAATAAGTAAATAATCATGCACGGACTTCTTAAAATTTACACAGTATATCTCATACAGTTTCGGTTTGTTTTTGTGCTTCTATTTCAAGTGTCCCCAATCCGTAATTTGAAAATAATCTATTACATGTATTTGTAAATTAAGATTAACCTCATTTTCAAAAAGTTGAAATAAAGAGAATATGAACCCACCAAAAATTTGCATGATCACAAGTATGATTGTGTGCTGTTTTTGTGGTTTAATTTACAAAGGGTGTGATTTTGACGTCACCATAGCCGTATCAGCCCTGCAGGGCTGATATGGATTTGCGGGACTGATAACCTATAGCAGTCTTGCAAATCCATACCAGCCCTGCAGGGCTGATACGGCTATTGTGACATCAGCCATATCGCATATGCAAAAAACCTGTATTTATTACGAAGTATGTAATAAATATATTTAAAGCACATTGCGAAGGGGGCGTTGCGAAAATATTTTATACACACTGAATTCAAAAACACACGAATGCACTGACATATTTCTGTATTTTATATTTGTACCAAATGGAATTATAATTGTTTGAAATATATATTGATGAAAATATCAATATACAGTATACATATGTACGTAATGGATATATGCCGGATACTGTCTATATGTAAAATTATCAGACTGTTTGAGGCCCGTTAGGGCCGAAAACTGTCTGATAATTTTACATATAGAATAGTATGAGGCATATATCTTACTTAAAACATTGCCATTTAAATGTCCAAAAATTACCTGTAGGAGTCCGATAATAACACAATGGGAGTTCAGGCATCAATTGTATTTTACCCGTCTAATAAGTGGACAAAAGAAAAGAGACAGATAAAGAATGGGTGAACTGTTGTTTCATTTCATTCATTCAATGGCAGTCGTTTAGATAAGCAGGGCAGGGGTCCGTTGGGGAAGGATTTCCTTTTTATTTTGGAACATTTTTATTTATTTTGTGCATAAATTTTTTTGGGGGTGAAATTACCATCGTCACCATGGAAAGTAACATGCGAATTTTCATCCTGGAGTTTTAGTTTATAGAATGGAAATTCTCAGCTTTTACAAGTGCAGCCATTGGAAACAATCCTTATAAAAGATATAAATTTGCCGATTTTTTCTCAAAAATGGATTTAAATTCGATTATACAAAGTGCTGTATCAAAAACACTTAAAAGATGGGAATTATTAATTTTGAAGATGGTTTAAACTCGATTCTTTCATGGATTTTCTAGTTTGTAGCAACTTAATTTCCTTGCGATTGCTTTCCCTAATTTTTTTTTCTTTTTTTGGAGGGGGGCGGGGTGGTCGGGGGTAGGTGGAAATATTTAACTTATTTCACTCTTCTTTTTGTTTTTAAATACCGTACGATTTTGTTATCATTGCCGTCTGATAATATATTATCAGACTGGTAATTATTATTATCGGACGGCTACAGGTAAATTTTTAGACTGCAAGAACAAAGGCATGACGTCACAGCAATGTTTTAAATACATCGATGTCCTCAGTGCGAAGCTACGCACAGCATCATTTTTAAGATAGGGGCTTGTCATCCGGATTATTAAATGTTAAATAAATTTTTAAAAAATTTGAATCTTCTTTATATGTACTTAAAAGTTGTTAAAATAAAGATCCAGACACTTTCAACCCAGAAAAACCTCGTTTAAAAAAGACGTACCACACCTATATACATAAACCCTATAGAGCCCATATGATCATTTATAAGATTTTTGCTTTTGAAGCAGTATGAAAATTTACTTTTCTACACCTGCATAAAATTATTTCAGAAGATTTTGTTTAAAAGTAAAATAGATCGATGGCTGATATACGTATGTAAATTGCGGCTATAATATGTAACACCTCTCGTAATATTATGATTAACTTGAAATTGACATATACTCATCCAAGTTCAAGATTTTGTTTCGTGGAATTGCAGACAATTAATGTTTAAATCTTTCAATTTCGTACATTATTTCTTTTTTATTAGTATTTTAGCAGCAAGCTAGCACAATATTATTTTGCTTGTATAACGAAGGGCAGACGTGATTATGATATTCCATGTTTTCACAGTGATATGGATCCAGAAAAGGGGGGGGGTTCCATTTTTTCGATTTGTTAATTACAACGAAGATAGTGTACAGCTTTAAAATGGAAATAGGCGATTGAAACAGGGTGAAATTGGAAATAATAGAAATAGACCTCTGTTAATACATGTAATTTAATGATATCGAGTAAAGTTTAAGTGATTCATCTTGAAAAAAATCAATTACCATCTAAAATAATTACAGTCTTTATGATGTCACAATTGACGTATTTGTATTACTTTTAACGTCATGTTCAAAGACTGACGAAGAGAAATGTAACTTATATGTTTTTTGAGTTTTGAATTTAGATAATATAAATCGAAGATCATGCCTCTCCACAAATTTCGTTTCAAACGAACTACTGACTATTTCTCTAACATATCGTGTGTAATTTTTATGTAGTTGTTAAATAAACCAAATGTTACCGAATGATTAACAAAACTGGTGAATCTTTGCGACATCAAAATTTAAATGCAAAGGCATGTTTCATATTGGCCACACGTATGAACAACGATTATATTAAGCGTGTAGATTCGTATCAGCAATATTTATACATATGGTAAGTACGAAAGTTGTTCTTGACTGTGGCCACACTTAATTTTGGGAAAATCTGTCGAAAAATCGGCATTTTTTAACGTTTTTATGAAACCGTCGCATCTTCAAACCATCGCACGTGCCTAACAGCGCATTATTTAATAAAATGAGTTACGTAAGGAAAAGAAGTATGTTGTCCTCTAATAATTAACGTATAATACCAGCCATAAATAGAAACTCGATTTTTGTGAAAAACACAGGGCCAAATATGATGGTTCGTGGCTTTACCTCTTTGTGTTTTGAATTTGCCGCCTTTACGCCCGTATTAATATCGAGATCGGTTTCTTTCTTTTGTTTACGTATTTTCGATCGAGCTCGGCCTACGCGAAATTTGTTTTCAGTAAGCAGCTTCCTGTGTAAACACGTTTTTGGTTTGACTTTAAAATTTGGTTTATTTTCTAGGTGTTTGTTATTTATTTGAACTTGTAATTGATTTTCAGGTAAGGTTTGGGTTTATTGCATTGCATATATTTACTATTTAGGTATAATCCCTTTGCATATTTCTTATTTTTAGTGAAATTTAACCAGACTTGCACTTGCATATTTGAGAACCTAGTGTTGATCATTTTTTTCTTTATTTATAATCTTTTGTGACTTGCATACTCAAATCATTTGACCGGAAGTAAGGTAAAGTAACCGGAAGTAGAAATCTATTTTTGTTTTTCAGGTTTATAAATAGCATACCAAATTTATTTTAGTTCCACACGTGAACTACCCCCCTGAATTGAAAGTTATTTTTGAATATTAGCCCAGTATTTCATTTGTTCATTTAGAACAACCCTCCATTGCTTATCTGAAATTATTGAAAATTTTATCTGGTGTGAATTTCTAAAATTACCAATTTACCATTTTCATTTACTGAAATTTTGCATATAAGGAAAATTTTCACATTGATTCATGAACTTAGTTTATTGTTTACTGTTTACTATCACATTCATCATCATGTCGAACACCAAGGAGACAACAGAAACAACACAGCAAGAGGAAATAACCTTTACGCAGACGGAAGTGAGCAACATTGTAGACGCACTAGCATCAATGAAGATTAAGCCGAAAGCCGACACTCCACAAGATTTCTTGCAGTGGATGGAATCCATGACTAAGCCAACGGAAGTGAAGATGGAGCACCATTATGCTAGTCCTACCACAACAGAATCAAAATCAGTTGTCAACTTTCATTATCCAAAGATATCCTTCTTCTCTGGTAACACCAAAACTGACACTTCCTACGACGTATGGAAATATGAGGTTGAGTGCCTTCTTAGAGAGTCTTACAAGTCTGAAGTGATACATCATGCCATACGACGTTCTCTAAGAGGAGAGGCAAGTCGAGTCCTTATGCATCTTGGCCCAGGAGCTTCCGTTGAGGCCATTATCAACAAGCTTGACAGTATTTATGGAACTGTTTCCGAGAGAGAGGATATCCTGGCCGAATTTTTTAGTGCTCATCAGGAAGAGGATGAAGAGTGTGCCAGATGGAGTTGTCGCTTGGAGGATATCATCAGTAAAGCACAACAGAAAGGACTAGTTGGTTACCATGAATCACAACAAATGCTACGTACTATGTTCTTTAAAGGATTACGACCAACATTGAAGGACATTTGTGGTCATTTATATGACAAGTGCCTTACATTTGACAGTTTAAGAGCTGCAGTTAGGAAGGTGGAATTGGAGCATCAGCCACCCAGTGAGAAGAAGAAGTTACCTACTGCGAAGTCAGCAATTCCTGTGGATCCATCAACAAAGAGTTTTGAATCTCTTGAAGCTCAGATCCAACAACTGACTAGTGAGGTTAGGGGAATGAAGCAGCAATACGGTTATAGCTACAACCCACAGATACCTCAGCAGTACAGACCAACAAGGCCGTCCTTCCAACGAGGAAGAAGACGAGGAAGTTATAGAGGATTTCCTAGTCAGTCAGTTAGGATTCCTCAGTCAGATGTTGTGTCAGACACACCGAGGTACGAGTATGAAGCCCCTACCTGTTATAAATGTGGACAGAAGGGTCACATAGCCATTGGATGCCGAGTCCGAATGGATCACAGAAGGGCTCATTTAAACTCCAAGAAGCCAGCGTCTGGGGACAAGGGGTTGGCAACAGAACAAGGAGTCCCAAAGTTCCAATAATCGGATCATCAAATGAGATTAGAGTGTCCATCAATGATGTCACATGTTCTGCACTTATCGACACGGGAGCTACAGTCTCGATTATCAGTGAAGCCTTTTATTACCAGAATTTAAGCAGAGATGTGGAGCTACATTCTATAGAAGAGGCTATAAGGATAGAATGTGCAGATGGACAACTCATGCCTTACCTCGGCTATGTTAGCGTTAACCTGACACCATTTGGAATTCCCGGACTAGACCAATTACAGGATTGCTTATTCCTGGTTGTACCCAATAGTACTTACAACGCCCATGTACCTGTTCTCATAGGGACAAATATCTTACAGAGTCTCATTGATGTCACTAGAGAGGAACATGGTTCGAGATTTTTACAGGAAGTCGCTATCCAGACACCATGGTACTTAGCCTTCAGTAGTATTGTACTTAGGGAGAGAGACTTGCAGAAAAACGGATATGCCTTAGGACTGGTGAAGAGTGCAGAAACAACAAGAATTGTGATTCCACCGAACAGTAGTACCACCATCACAGGATATGTTGATAAGAAGATCCCATATCAGCAAGTTACTGTTATGATGCACCAATCCTCAAGATCATGTATCCCAGATGATGTCGATATAGAGGCAACACTACACCAGTACATGTACGACGAACATCAGCTGTTGCCTGTTACCATCAGCAATATCACCACGAGGACCATTTCCATTTCACCTAAAGCCATCATATGTGAAATTCAGCCTGTAGTTATAGAGGATACTGGTAAATTTTCTAACAGTGAACCAACATCATCACCTGAGTTGGAGAGGATACTAAGTAAGATTCATTTACCAGACGACATTACCGAAGAAGAAAAACAGGCCTGCAGAGACTTAATAGAATCTTATCAAGACATCTTTTCTACTGGTGATACAGATATAGGGACAACGGATAAAGTAAAGCACCGCATTGAATTATCCGATGAGACACCATTTAAGCAGAAATATCGTAGAGTACCACCAGCCATGATAGAGGAAGTGCGGTCCCATATCAAAGATCTATTAGCAGCAGGAATTATAAGACCGTCCCATTCTCCCTTTTCGTCGAATGTGGTGTTAGTACGCAAGAGCGATGGGTCGTTACGTCTCTGTGTTGACTACAGACAACTTAACGCAAGGACCATAAAGGACAATTATGCACTACCAAGGATTGAGGAAATTTTGGATTCCCTCTCCGGTAATACTTACTTCAGCGTCCTTGACATGAAGTCCGGCTACCACCAGATCGAGATTGAGGAACATCATAAAGAGAGAACTGCATTCACAGTGGGACCCCTAGGTTTCTATGAATTCAACAAGATGAGTTTTGGTTTAGCGAACGCCCCAGCCACCTACCAACGGCTACAAGAAGAATGTTTAGGCGACCTTCACCTCAAAATTTGTTTTATTTACTTAGATGATCTAATCATATTTTCTTCTTCTTTTAGGCAACATCTTGATCGACTACAACAGGTTTTTCAGCGAATTAGGAGTTACGGACTTAAACTTTCTCCTAAAAAATGTTCTTTTCTTATGAGTAGGGTTAAGTATGTGGGACATATTGTCTCCAAGGATGGGGTTGAGCCAGACCCAGACAAAATTTCCAAGGTAAAAAACTGGCCAGTACCAACTAATGCAGAACAGGTTCGACAGTTTTTAGGTTTTGCTGGCTACTATAGAAAATTCATTAAAGATTTTGCCAAAGTTGCCAGACCACTGATAGATGTAATGGCTGTAGGGAAGAAACCTAGGAGTAACAGCAAGCAAAAGATAGACCCAAGATGGAAATGGAATCAAGATCAACAAGTGGCATTCGACATCCTTAAAGAAAAACTTACAACTCCACCCATATTAGCGTATCCAGATTTCAGCATACCTTTTAAGCTGCACACAGATGTCTGCCAAACTGGATTGGGAGCAGTATTGTACCAAACGCAAAATGGGTCGGACAGAGTTATTGCATATGCCAGTCGTGGATTAAGCCGCTCGGAGAAAAATTACCCTACACATAAACTCGAGTTTCTGGCATTGAAATGGGCAGTCACTGAAAAATTTGCAGATTATCTCCAAGGAAAAGAATTCACAGTTTTCACCGATAACAATCCACTTACCTACGTATTAAGCAGTGCGAAATTGGACGCGACAGGACATCGTTGGATTTCTTCTTTGGCAGGTTACAATTTCAAAATTCTCTACAAACCAGGTAAAAGTAATATTGATGCAGACAGCTTATCCAGACTGAATGAAACTGAGACCATTTCTTCAGAATCTATCAAAGCCATATGCCAGATAGGTCAACCTTATGCAGAGACATTGTGTGTAGATGAGGAGATATGCCAGTTTATGCAACCTGTTAGTGAACCTGGAAATCATTTTGATATTGTTGCACTACAAGATGATGACTCTACTATCTCTTATTGGAAGCAGCAAGTCCTCACAGGAGTTCGACCTAGTAAGAACTCACTCCAGACAGAAAGTGACCTTATTTTTCACAGGAACTTCTCAAAACTGAAGATGAAGGATGGAGTTTTGATACGAGAAGTTAAGAACGAGGGGAACACACTTGAACAGCACATAATCCCAGCCTCATCTATTCCAACAGTACTCAAGTATCTCCACAATAAGATGGGACATCTAGGCCGTGATAAAACTTTATCATTGGTACGACAAAGGTTTTATTGGCCGAGAATGCAAAAAGATGTCACAACTTGGATTGAGAATTGTGAGAGATGCACCAAGAGGAAGAGGCCAGGTGAGAAGACAGAATTAGTTAACATCACTACATCACAGCCGTTAGAGTTAGTATGCATGGACTACCTTACTTTGGAACCATCAAAAGGAGGCATTCAGAACATTTTAGTTATTACTGATCATTTTACTAAATTTTCCATTGCAGTTCCAACAAAGAATCAAACAGCTAGGACAACAGCAGAAGCCATCTTCAACAATTTCATCATTCATTATGGAATTCCTGAGAAATTACACTCTGATCAAGGTACAAATTTTTGTAGCAATATTATTAAAGAATTATGTTTACTTTTAGGCATTTCCAAATCCAGGACCACTCCATACCATCCAATGGGAAATGGAATAACAGAGAGATTTAACAGAACCTTGTTGTCCATGTTAAGAACTTTAGAGAATTCCCAGAAAGCAGATTGGAAGCGACACATCAATAGCCTGGTACATGCATACAACTCTACCGTCAATGACACAACAGGATTTACACCATTCTTCCTCATGTTCGGTAGAGAACCGAAGCTGCCTGTTGATGTTGTTTTTGGACTGTCTAGATCCTATGATGATGACAAGTGTACCACCAAGTATATTGCTGAGATGAAGAAAAGATTGCAAGATGCGTACAAGCAAGCGGAAACAGCAATAAAGTCCTCTCAGCAAAGACAGAAGTCCAATTACGACATTAGGGCCAGAGCAGCCATATTGAATGTTGGGGATAGAGTGCTTGTCAAGATTGTGGCATACGATGGTAAGCACAAAATATCAGACAAGTGGGAAGATGTGCCTTACGAAATCTTATCCCAACAGAACAAGAACATTCCTGTATTCAAGGTGAGACGAGAGGATGGCGAAGGACGATGTAGAGTTCTGCACCGTAACCTATTATTGCCAATAGGATCCAAGTTTGCATCCTCTTCACCTCCAGTACCCAAACCTAGACAAAGAAGGAAGGCAGAGAAAAGAGATGAACATGAAGATTCTAATAAAAAAAGATTCTTTTTGTATTTCAGATTCGGAGAGTGAATTTTCATTTATAGGTAACCCTATAGTGTCCAAGAATTCACCACCAGAGACCTCCAGTCAAGAGGGTGACGACCTGTCTTCGGCCGGAGAAGCTTCAGCACCTGATTCCGAAGAGGACGCTCTTCAGCAGCAGGAGCCTGCCAATCAGCTTGAAGGTGATGATGATCAAGTTGAAGAAGTTCAGATTGTAGAAGAAGACGAAGTTGTTGAGCAAGATGATGAGCCTTCCATAGATGAAGATGAACCTTTGCAAGACACCCCAGTTCCTGCTCCAAGGCAGTCGACAAGACAAAGAAAGGTCCCAGAATGGACGAAAGATTACGTGATGATGACGCAAGGTAAAGCAGAACCAGATTGGTTGCGTAGAGCCAACTTTGTGAAAGAGATGATGAGAGATGGCCTTTTACAGAGTGTAGACTCTAATTTGTGCCAGACAACTCTTTTAAACATTGTGTCAACATCTCAGTAATACCCAGGTATGTATTTTAGTATCATTGTAGATATCCGTATTTTTTTATGCCGTGAACCTCACTGTTGAATGAAGTGGACGTCATTCTGCAACCAGGGGGAGGTTGTAGTAGTGTGTATAATATGGGTATATAATAAATGTTTTAAATTTAATGTAAATAAATTCAACTACCATAATATACAAAAGTATAAAAAGCTTGATCCGCTCCTTTATATCCTTAGCCCTTTACCTGTACACCTGTATATAGATAATTAGTTACCTTAGGGCAGTTCAAAGGTTTTGGAGTGTTATTGATTCTTATTGGTAGTTTGGTTGTTAAGTTGATTTTCATTGGTTTTATTCTTATGGTCATTGGTTTTACCGCCAAAATATTCATTCTTTGTCTTGTTGAGGTAATGACCAAGACTGTATTTTATGGATTCCTATGACTTTGACTTTTGGACTGACAAATTCCATTTTCTGGTAAGTACTAACTTTCCTTATTACTAATTGTCAAGTAATATGTCTATTCCATAGATTTGCATTTATTAAGATCCCAATTTCACTTTATATTAATTGAATGAATGACCATGAGAGAAAGATGTTATTTTTATGATTGGAATTATTGATTATAAAGATCAGTAATGTATTATATTATAAGTGTAAATTGTTATATTCAAGTTACACCATATGTTTTTATGACCCAGATATTTGGTTACTTTGTTCAAAGTGAACAGATGATTTTATTTTAAAGGAATATATATTTTAATGTATACTGTATTAAATTACAGAGTCCATATACATTCATTGCAAGTCTGTAAACATCACACATTCATGTGGAAGCCTTTTCCCACAGAATGGTGAGGAATTATTTGTTTTAATTAGTACTATTTTTTTATGCCTTTATATTGGAGAAGATATGTAATGTTTATATATTCACTATAAGAGTTATCTCCCTTAAACGTATTGAGAGTAAATGTACATATATATATATCATCCATAATATATATCATTATGAATATGTTACTATGAAAACTACATGTATAGATGATTGATGATTGATTTGATGTGCTATTATATTGTTGTTTTATTATATTTCAGGGCTATAACATTTGTATTACATAAAGTGCTTACTGTGTCGAATAAATAAGACCTGAACCCTGACAGAGGCGTGTTTGTGTTCTTGATTACCACCCCCTGTTACATAGGTTATCACGTGATCGGGCCGTAAAACTTCATATTTCCCGTCGTCGGCACGCTTTTCATCATATTCCACCTCTTCGGAACACCTACTGAATTTTTTCCGCAATATAGTTCTCGTTCGTTGAACGAAAACTCCCGAGAGAAGTAGACGTAACAATAGCCTGGTTTACGTCAAAAAACTAATGATAATGTGTTGAGCAAAGGTTTTTATAGTAACTTTGAAAATGAATTTGAGAGAGGTGCGGCATTTGAAAGTTTATGTTTATTTCAAAGGTTTTGCTTGTTTCGGTATAATAAACAATTCATTGCATGAATGTTCGGGAAACATGAAGACTTATTCAGCCAAGAAATATCATATTCCCCTCGGGCGAAGCCCTCGGGGAATATGATTTTTTCTTGGCTGAATAAGTCTTCATATTTCCCTCACTATCATGCAATAAATGTATAATACAAATAAAGTTGTTTTCTATTTATCTCTTAAAGGATTTATAATCGTGGGACACACCGCCGCTTTGTTTATGTGGGAAGACACATCTGCACAATGGTAGAATGGTAAATTGAAATCCATTGGTCTTTTTCATATCATAGACAACTGCATGTCCAAAAAAATGAACTCAAAAGATTGCACATCTTAAGCTTGTGATTCGTCATAGACAAATTTACTCCGTAAAAATTACCCTAATTCTAAAGATAAGCACTGAAATTTAAAGGATGCTAGAGTTCCTCATTGACAATATTTATATAGTCTTAGATACATGTACTGCATATCTCTAAACAAAGCAATGGAATCCCAAAGGGTACTAATTGTGTCCGTTATTAGCCGACCTGATTTTTTTTTATTCCTATAAAGCTATATTACCACTTGTATATTGCCTTCAATTAAGAAACAATAGAGTTTGCCACTTGTTGACTTCATATTTGAATATTATAAAGATGATAAATGCAATTAACTAACAACTAAATTGACAAACAAGATGAGCTCAGCTCAACATCGACGACTTCCCATATTTAAAATGTAGTGTTTTGCAATCATCTGTGCATAGTGCTTATGTATACCAATTTGCTATTCAAGAGCTTGCTTTGAGAACAGTATTTTTTTTTCCATCTGAGACAGGCTTATCACAAACAAGTTGATGTCACAAGGATTTAACATTTTTGAAGTGAGCATTTCGTAAAAACTACTGCGGTTGTTGTTATGAAATTATTAACAAATACAGTATAACATATCTCTGAGTTGTATCTCACTGACTTGTTTCATATCAATTGTCAGGTTTTCCTGTTTGAAAACGGGATGTTACATCTAATTGATGCTTTGACATAGGATCCTCACGTCCGACTGGCCATGTAACTTTTTTTTTAAAATATGTCCAAACTTTGGAAATTCTGAGATTTATATTTATCCCCTTCCACGGAATAAGGTTGCTTCAATTATTCATTTTTTATTTTTACTGTTCAAGACAGGCTTTATAAACACACAAAAAAAATCACAAGGCTATGCAACATTAAAAATTTATGAAAACATTGAAACATTAAAACTAATGCTGATAACATTATTTGGCATTGATAACCTTCAAAAATAAAATATTGAAAAACTGATATGGATATTAGGTTATAAACTTATCTTAATATAGGTCACTGTGAAATGGTTTTTTATATTTTATTATTAAAAATACAGTCCTAATTGGCCAATCATCAAATTTTGGAAAGCTGTGCAATCTTGGGTCATAGGTACTTAATTAAGGCTTCAATTAGAAATAGATTTTTATTATCAGAAATTTTTGACCCCTTGGGTTGTGTTTTTATTCATGAAGTTATATTATTCCTTGGGTTCTTGTCTTTATTCCTATGAAGTTATATTACCACTTGTATATTGCCTTCAATTAAGAAACAATAGAGTCTGCCACTTCTGCTGACTTCATATTTGAATATTATAAAGATGATAAATGCAATTAACTAACAACTAAATTGACAAACAAGATGAGCTCAGCTCAACATCGCAGACTTTCCTTATTTAAAATGCAGTGTTCTGCAATCATCTGTGCATAGTGCTTATAGATCCAAATTTGCTACGCAAGAGCTTGCTCTAAAAACAGTATTTTTTCCCATCCGAAACAGGCTACTCACACACGTTGACTTTACAAGGATTTAACATTTTCGTTTGAAGTGAGCCATTCGTAAAAACTTCTGTGGTTGTTGTTATGACCTTATTAACAAATACAGTATAACATATCACTGAGTTGTATTTTCACTGACTTGTTTCATACCACGTGATATTACATCTAATTGATACATAGGACCCTTGACACGTCCGACTGGCCATGCAACTTTTTTTTAGAAATACGATCCAAACTCTGGAAATTCTGGAGATTTATATTTAAATAACCCTTCAACGGAATAACATGAATAAGGTTGCTTCAATTATTATCATTTTTATTTTTATTTTTATACTGTTTATAAAGTGCTTTATGAAAAAAAAAAAAAAAAAAAAAAAAAAACAACAAATTACTCTAGAGCGCTGTGCAACATAGTAAAAATACAACTATGAAAATATTGAAACATTGACAGGAATAAAAGTAATGCTGAATGGCACAAGGTATAACATAATTTGGCATTGATAACCTTCAAAAATAAAATATTGAAAAAATGATATAGATATAAGTTTATAAACAGTTAAAAGAAATGAAAATACAATCAATTGAAAAAATTATCATAATAATGAAATAATCAATTTACGTCATAGATATGATTTGTTATGCATAAATTCTCATTTTTAAAAATTCTATATAAACTCATCAAATATAAACAAAATAAAATCTCTGCCCTAAAATTTATCTTTGATACTTGCTGATCTAAAAAGAGGTCGATGTTGGTTTTTTGGCAAAAGTAATAACTTTGACGTATAAACGCAAATATAAAGGTAGACATTTCAAGGGATGCTACAGCCACATCAAGACGTCTATTGCCCTAAATAAAAGTTCGGCTTAGCTATCTTTGCAGGCTGATGACTGGATTTAAACTGATCTTACAGGGAACGTCCAGTATTTAAGGTCGATCGATGTTGGTGAGTTTTTCAATGTACCTCAGTGCCATGTTGTTAATAACTTTGTATGTACAGAGTATAAAGAAGAATTTTATATTGGACGCGTTTATCAATTGGTTATCAGCATAAAAAATGAAAATGCATTTTGAGAAAACTGTGTCACTGAGAGCGTGGTACTGTAAATTCATGAATTATATGCAAGGAATTAATATAATTATCGCAACCCAACCCCCCAACCCCCCCCCCCCCCCCCAAAAAAAATGTTTATAAGCAATTTGGCAAGAAGCATCTCTCAAAGGTCGAAAGATCTCATGCATTGTCCACATGTCTTTACAACTTGCCGTTAAGAAGTTTTCAGTTCTTCGTAAACATGAGAATCCTGTCAGTGTCAAAAACTGCTTAAATCAAATTACATGCTGTTATTTTCATGTACTGAAACCCATGTAAATTCTGTTGATAAACCTTCCATTTAATAAAATGACCTAAATTTCAATCAATGTTGCATTGGTCATGTTCTACCACTTGTCGTTTAAGAAAAGGACAATCGCAAAATAGGGGCAAGGAAAGGTGGAAGACCTAATAAAGAATGAAAGGTGGAAAGTAAATGTGCTCCGTCCTTTTGGTACGGGTAATAAAACGTGCCGCTATATTCTTTGCAGTTTAGCTAGATCAGTTTTATTTGCACCATAAAGTGGATCATTGACATAGTCGAGCATAGAGGCCACAAGTGCAAAGAATATGATCTTGCAAGCATTCTCTGTAATCATCGGTCGTGTTCTACCATTGTTCCTTAGATTGAAGTAGCATGCACGAGGAATGGACGTATTTTGCTTTTGCATGCTGAGATATACCTATCAAACCGTACACCGAGGTACTTTACGCTGCTTGTCTCACTAATGCCGGTGCCACTAAAGTTAAGATGATACAATGGAGATTCTTTTATTTGATGTATAGGGGTAAAAACTATAAAATCTGTTTTATTCTTGTTTAGTTTCAACATTTTGGTGTACATTCATGCACTGTCTCAAAACAGTGTTATTCCACATGTCCCTAGGTTTAAAGACAAGGTAAGCTTGAGAATTACCAGCATAACTATGATAGTGTATGTTGTTTTGGAACAGATGCTACCAATAGGTCGTGAAAAGATTTTTAGATCGATTGCTGTTTTTTTATCTTAACCTCTCATCATTTAAGTGTCTGAAGCCATTATCGTACGATTTAGGTGTCTCTTTAAGTTCGATCTGAAGGCTGTTACTTCCTCCTGGTCCCCTCCCTCCGGGAATTCTAAATATGATTTTGATTCTATCAGGTCCATTAAAGACAGCGGCAATTTTCTCATTGCACTTTCCTCTAGAGAAACAAGAAAAAGAACATTTTCACCATTTCGGGAATATATAGATTCCATTCGAGCCATGTTCAATTCAAACATACACCAATATGATTCTAAAAACTGTGACGTCATAATACAAACAGTTTGTCTGCTGTTATGAATGGCGTTTGTGATGTTATCTTCAATTCCTGTCCCTGGAATAAAATCACGATGGTGTATACACAGCCTCAAGTTGCTTTGATCTTCGAGGAACTTCACTAAAGAAATAACGAAATGTCGGTCACTTTCAGCATACGACACAAAGGCATCAAAGTGATATTCTTTTCCATGATATTTCCGGTTACGTAGTTCGTTGTCTTTGTACTTTTCCCTTGCAACATAATACATGTATCTTAATTTCCACCTATATCTATAAAGAATGCGACTGATAGCGGTTGTCAAGGCAACGATTATTAATGACGTCATAATCACGATAAGAAGAGCATAAGACACACATCGTTTTTCCAAAGTCTGAAGTACATTTTCAATGTCAGAAAAATGCATCTTTGATGAATTTAAGAAATCACAAGAATAATTGTGGAAATACAGAAATTTTACATTTTTAGACAAGTGCATCCACTTTAGAAATTCCAAGTTTTCACAATCGCATCTCAATCTGTTATCTCTCAAATTCACTGAAATTTCTCTCCTTTGTGAAATCGAATCTAAGGCGTTTCTCGTTTCCGCATCCAAACACGTTAACTGATTATTTGAGAGGTCTAAATTTAAGAGATTTGTCATATGATTTATAGGTATCGAAAATTTATTTAAAGAATTATAACTCACATCAAGATTTTCCAATTTATTCAAATTACGGAAAATTTTATCCGGAAGAGATACAATCCTGTTCCGCATTAAATCCAAAGTGGTCAACGTACGAAGATATTGGAAAATATCTCCATTCCCATCCCTTTCTAAAGTTTCACCCAATGCATTGTTGGACAGGTTGAGGTAAGATAAATTTCTAAAATACTGAAAGAAATTCGACGAGATGCGACCGCAAAAATTATTGGAGAAATCGACATATTCAACACTTTCAAATCCTATGATAGGACCGTTCAATTCGTAGATGATATTATTTTGCATGTAGAGATGTGTCAACACTTGTTTATGGACAGACTTGAAAATAAAGTCTTGTAGAGTAAACTTGTACAAGTTGTCGTGAAAATAAATCGTTTTTAGATTTCTTGGCATATATACAGTTAAATTAAACTTTTCTTTCATGGAAGATGATAATACAGGGTTCCTCCTGAAAATATCAGAATGTTCTGTAAATCTTCTGCCTGGTGCTCGGGTATCGTTACAATTAATCAAAAATTCGGTTGTAAGCACCTGACGGAAAGAATCTTGGAAACTCACATTTATACTGATTAAACTGGGCAAATTGCCAAACTCAGCCAAATAAAATCCAAAACTCAGAATGTTATTCGCTAAATTTAGATGTTTGAGGGACTTTGGTAATTCTGATAGAACTCCTGTTTCAAGACTGTTGATGCGATTTGACGCCAAATTCAGTTCCTCTAGCTTTGTGTGCCTGAGAAAAACAGTATGATATTTCATGAGATTGAAACTGACGCCATAGGTGCATTGTAATTTTTCAAAATTTAAAACTCGAATTGAAGTAGAGTTCCGTAAGTCACTCGATACATTAACTATAACGTCTAAAGTTAATTCCTGATTATTTGAAATATCAAGATGTAGAATGTTTGAGGTGTTCTCAAAAGCACCAAGCTCAATAGACCTAAGTTTATTGCTAGAAACACTTAAATTTCTCAGGTCGTTATATTTATGCAGTGACGCTGCATCCATTTTTTGCAGTATGTTTTCAGAGACATCTAAATACAGTATTCCTTTAGGAAGACTTTCTGGAAACTTTGAAAGGCTGTTTCTTGCAAGATTGATTCCTGTGACGTCATTGTTAAAAGACGGTGTCGTTGTGAGATTAAGATTTTCACAATTTGCCCAAAGTTGTCCTTGATAGTTTTCACATCTGCATCTTTCGTCGGACGAACATTCCAGAGATTCCACTTTGAAATGTGTTGCAAATAAAACAGATAGGCAAAGCAGATCAAACATGGTGAATGAATATTCCGAATTTCTACAAAAATATTAAATGAAATATTAAATTTATGGATTATGGACACAAAACGCTGACGGAAATTCTATTTCTGCATTATATTTGTTTTTAAAGAAGATATACCTTTAAATGAAATAAATTTATCTACAGTTTTACACTTTTCTCTCTTTCTCTGCAAGAAAAAAGGTAAATAAAAACAACGATCTCGAATTTAAAAAATCGTGTTGTTAAAATTAATCATTTAGATGATTGGAAAAATGAAATCTTACTTAATTATACAAGAACACGTGAAGATCTTTTTTTTTAAATTTTATCTAAAAAACAAAGCAAAACAAAACAAAAAAGAAGCTTAAATGAATTAACGAATATCGAGATCATTGAAATAAATCCCAGAAACATTGAAAACGTCAAGGCAGAATCATATAAACTAAGTGCGATGAAGGATATTTAAACAATTAAAATATAATTATATCTGTATAACTATTTACCTTTGTACTAGGAAACGGATGGGTGGAGAGGCATAAAGTAAATCCATCTAGTGTTTATATATATAAAAGATTGAATAAAATCAGTGAGGCAGTGCATGCGTTTGCACTGGAAGGTCACAATATGTTTGTCTCCCATAAAGCAAAGTGCAAGACCCTTTACTATTCCTTAAACTTCCTTGTCCTAATGACAATTTAATTTGACACAGAAATGGGATTGAAAATGATAATTTAATTTTATCTCCGGAGGAACATTGAAAAAATATTCCTAGTAATTATTGTTAAAAAAGTTTCATAATAGAAACAGTATGACATTAACTTTTATATTATGAGTGTTTTCTTTTAAATTTAATCTCCTCAAGTATTTGTATAGGGGAAATCGACAATTAAATCGACATTTCCACAGGTTTACATTTATTAATTCTAATTAGGAGATCCCGAATGCTATATTACAAAAATATACAATGGAGAAGTGATATTGTAAGGAGCACTTACCTCAGAACAGCCTTAAAATTTAAATGCTGTAACTTCTGATTGAATTCTTCAACTGAAAAGAGAGTAATGGTTATCTTTTTCCGTCTAGTGATGCATGTATTATGATAGTCATTGGGTTCAACTTTTCAGAAATAATTCTACGCAGTATTACTAGGTTTGTATAGGCATTTAAAAAAATCTTCCGGATCTTATGGCAATCTTTGTATTTTGTACAGATCTGTTCTCTTATCAATAATTTTACTGCGCATACACTCATAAGAAAAAAAATACTTTTAAAAAATTATTATTAAAAAATTGAAATAAAGATTTTGCTTCCTTGCCAAGCACACATTCTTTTAAACTACAAACTCTTTACCCTTATGAAGAGAAGTTTACTATTAAACCTTGGCACCATCTAACATTTCAAAAGATGAATTTGGAACACAGGGTCGATCTAAATAATTTATTGTGGACGTCACAACGAAAAAAATCATACACAATGGATATAATATTTATATCTTACCTCCTTTCTTTTTGTTAGGGAAAATTAACGTGAACAATTGCGTAAAAATAAGATCGTTTTAAATAGGTGAAAAGGAGACTTGTTGTTCATCAGAAGTGTATCATAAGGACTTTAAAATCAGATTGTATTTCAATTGATGGATCCGTGGCATTCAATCGAAATTTAACACTGTTTAATTAAATGAGGACTTAATTGTGACAATAAAAGAACCAATGCCATTTATACCTTACCTTTGTTCTTTGTTGTTCCATAAGTTTAACGCGTACAATGCCATAGTTTTATATAGTTGAACAATTAGATGGTGTAAATTACCAGGAATGAAATAATCAGGTTGCATTTTTAATTGCTATATTAATGACATTTAATCTTAAATTAAGTGTGAACTATTTAACAGTAGCACGAACTGACATCTGAACAATTGTATTGATTTTTTTGCATGCAATGAAAAAAGTCAAAAATAATGTACATGTACACGAGATGTTTTTAAAAAGGAAATTTACGGAAACAATATATGGTATCCTGCTCTTTTTTTTAAATGCACATAATAATGCATCTTTATGCATTATTAAGTGCATTTAAAAAAAAGAGCAACAGAAGTAGGGCTTGGAACACGTGGATTGGTGGAATCAAAGCATGTAAATATAAGGAATAACTCAGATTTTTCAATTTCATGACGATGATCAGTCGATTGGGTTTGCGTGATAATCGGCGTTTATGCAAATTATCACGCAAGCCAATCGATTGATCACATCATGAAATCAAAAAATAAGACAGTTATTCCTTACATAAATCGCATTTTTGGACCATGTGCTAAAATATACACAGTAAAGTTTCACATGGCGTATTCGTGATAAAACAAGAATACAAAACTACGTGTAGATAAACATTACATAATGATGTACATGTACGAGGTTTGTCCGGTAAAATCGTGGAAAAGCGTTTTTCTCGAAAAATATTGGACACACTAATGCATCAAACGTTTTTGTTTATCTATAGACAAAAAAAAAAGATTTTATTTTGCCTGAATGTGCACTGCGTATGGTCCTACGGCACACTGTCAAAAAACCATGGTTTTATTAGAGAATACGCAAGTATTAGTTCAAAATAAAAGTTTAGAATACCTATGATTTGGATAAAAGTATCTTTACTTGATTCCACAATCTATTTTTGGGGTCTTTTTTTATTTTTAGTGCATTTGGTTAATTTTTGGATGTTTCCCCTAGCATACGAAATGGGATAGTGGTAAACATAACACAATAAATGGCGACTATTGATAGCTGGTACACCGTTCAGTTCAGTTTGATTTACACGCTGTAATGACACCTCGTTTAGAGACTTTACATGAATACAGGAGAAAAAAATAAGAAGATATTGCAAGATCTTTAGTATACAAATGAAATAGGAGTTTTCTTAGCGAATATTAAGTCTTTTTTAATCAAGTCCCCGGTTATAACAAAACATACAGGCAAAGTGTCATTGTAATAGCAAAACACGCTGTCACTGCCGACCGCCGATATTAGATGTTCTATCATGGAATTGATGGTAAGAAAGTTGTCCGTCACTTACAACTAAATCTTCAGCAGATTGCATGTGTGTGCCAGATTGATACCTCAACTGTTTATGTAGACTTAAGTATGTGAATCAATGAAATCTTAAATTTTAGTGGGACATATCCAACTTTATTATACCCCCCGCTTGAAAAGTGGGAGGGGATTTCCGTCTGTACGTCCCTCCGTCTGTTACGCTTTATCTCTTATCCGCAACTCCTCTTATACTACTGAGTGAAATTTAATGAAACTTTCACAGAATCTTTATTACATATTGCCATTGTGACCTCCTATTTTACTTTTTTTCCGACACGTATTTTAGGTTTCCCATAGCAAAACATGGACATTGCCATTATATGTTTACCTATGACGTCATGCATAGAAGCTTCTGGATATCATTTGATAGGACGAGTTATTTCTCTTTACACATTACCGTTAAACAATATATAGCAACACAAGGGCATTATGGGAGGCGGGGGTATCATTTATTTAGCTCATTGCTCACAGTACCTCTAGTCTTTAGCTAAGATGAAACGTGACGCTGCTTTGGACACTTTGACGCTATCATCCATGCGCCGTAAAGGCGATGCAATACATAACATAAAATCTTATAATTTGTTTATTTACCATATATCTATTTACAATTTGTTATATACATTCATAATATATATACTAAAGAGAAGTGAGAGACAGACCTAAGGCATTAAATCCTTAATAAGAACAAATTTAATGAAATTGAATGCATAACAGATATGTGGGAATTGAATGCTCGGTTATTTAGACATAATTCCCATTTATCACTATTAGTATGTGTAGTGGGATGTATCCTAATCTATGACCTTGAATTTTGGTTATAGTTATCTCCCCTTTATTATTACTAAAAAAATCAATTAAAAAAATTTAGCTGGTAAAAAACTGTTTCAAATTGACATTCTATTTTTAATATTTCAATGCATCTTTCCACCGCAGAATTTATTGATATTCAAATTATTTGAATTTTCATTTTGAAAAAAAAAATCTTTTTCCCAATGACCCCAATGCAATCTTTGTTAATTAACTTTTGCTTAATTAATGAAATTTTTGAAACTTTCTCACGAGCAATCCTTTCCCATTATAAGGTGCTTTAATTTAATATCAGAGTATTGTGTACTTGATGGGCATTTAAGGGTAGTGAATTTGATTCTATTAAGGATTGAAATCCTTAAAAAAATATTTTACATGCATTAGTCAGAGTGCTATTGCTTCTATATTATTATTTTTTTATGAAATATTGTAATTTAAAAAGCAAGCAAGTTTATAAATGAACCGTATAAAATGTATAAAATATATAAAATCTGTCGAATCATAGTATAAGATACGCATCGCCCTTTTGATGTTATTTATTCGATATAAACTACTAATCAAAAGGTTTTATTAAAAGCGGCACCGTGACGCACAATGGGGAAAATTGACAAATGTAGAATTTTTGCATGACCTTTGTTAATTTTGTTCAATTCCTAGAAGTATAAGGTTTCAAAAAATTACAGGTTTAAAAACCTTAAAATTGTATTTTTAAGGAGAAAAATAAAAGTAAAAATAATTTTAGTATGCCCCAAATATTGCTCAATACTTCTTCCATCTCATTGCGCGTGCAGAAAACTTGAATAAGTTTCTATAGTTACCATTGTCTCAGGTACCCAGGAATGGATGTAAATAGACCAAAAATTTAGAATTAATCTTTTTAAAACGTTGTTAGAACATATTTCACACCTTTGCATGCTCCAGTTGAATCTTGTTTGTAAGTCTGAGCTGAAAATATTATAGTGGTATGACCTTGAAAAACACGAAAACAACAAAAAAGTAGATACAACCTTTGTTTTTCCGTCAATTATATCTTGCAGTTTTTTCTTGCAGTTTAATTGTCATATATTAGCGATATAGTCATAATTTTCATGACTTTCTCTCTATACTACAGATATCTTAAAAGAAAGACATGAATTTGACTCATTGTGTCCTTTTAACAAACCTTTTAAATTTGGAGTCCAAATCACAATTCTTTCTTCACACAATGGTGAATTGATTTAGAATTTCGCATTGATGATCATTTTTGGAAAATTATTTCTGGGTAACAAGAAAAATGACATGCGAGAATTTAAGAGAAAAAATTGGACTAGAATATGACACGCCAAATGCGTTTGTTCGATCTCAGGTAAGGATTACTTATAAAGAAAATAATCTTATTGATTACTGAGATTACTGAGATAATCATCTCTCATTACACATTATTGAATATCTCCAATACATATAAATATATTTCAAGGTCATTGAAAGTTGGACGTGAGTGGTCTCTGAAATTGATTGCTGTTATTTGAAAATTGTTATTTTGATGTTATTTAAAGCGTGGTATATATACATAAAGACAAGGCCCCTAATAAACCCGCCATTTGCATTGCACTTTCGGTTTCAAGTCTTAACATTTGGACAAAATAAACAGAGAAACAATTTGCCAGAGGCCATCAAAGGCTGACTTGAAATTCATTGGTTAACATATTTTGTTTCTGCATTGACAACTTTCACTAAAAGTTCGGATGTACTTAAGTGTATTTTGTAAAAGTATGTGCATTATGTTTTAAATTCTCAATAGATATTCTTTTTTTACTATTTGTTAACAAGTGATGCTTCTATCCGTTAAATAATAAGATATTTATAAACTGTAACAGTTTTACCTTTATAAACCACATATCTTTGGAAGTATTGTAAAAATAAATTTTTGGGTTTGTGGACCTTTGGCAAAATCGTGATAAGCGTCTATAGTTATATGTGAATATAGAGACATTAGAACGTCCAAATATGAAGCAGACATCGCATTTCTTTATGTCTAAAACATAGGTGTCTGCACCGGGGGAAGGGGGGGGGGGCTAGTCCCACGTTTTGCAAAGATAGACATAATATAAACATATGACACTAGGGCATAGGTTTAACCCTCCTCACCTTCAACAGCTACATGTTTCAATGTAGTCAAAGAAGGGTAAGTGTTAGGGTGTGGGGGAAAATGGTACTGAAAGAATTCTGATACTCCTCTCCCCATATTAAGGGAATGTTTTTTTCAAATAATTATATAAAAGTGAATAAGAAGAATCCCAGTATAATGTGCATTCAATTCTGTTAACATGGTCGTCTGAGAATATAGGATACATACATGTAAGAATATTTTTTATTTTCTACTTTAAACAGTGATTCATTTGTTAATATACCATTTAAGGGGATGAAGGATGTATTGTCACGTGACTCGGTTGATTTACGTCATAATCTCTGATAAAATATGTACAAAACGAGATTGAAACCACAGTACTTGTATAATTTTTTTGACTGTTTGTTTGCGTTCACCATCTAGTATAAAAATATCTGAAAACATTCAAAATTTCTTGCAAATATTATCAAATTACGGAATAGATTAATCCACTCTGCCATTTCCCTACTCTGCGCGTCCAGTGCGTCTTTGACGTCATAGTGGATCTCTTAGTTCAGTAAGATCATACACGGTAAAAACGGGTAGTATAAAATCATAAAAACAGGCCATCATATGTACAAGGTAGGGTATTTTGTAAATTTCAGAACACAAAAAATATTTTTACATGGTTGTTGACGGAAAAGTTCTGTGGGTTTGTCTTATTTCGCTTATTTCAGGAAAGTGTGACGTCATAGTTGGGTTTTCCCGGACTCGAGAAATGTAAACATGACACGTTTTTCTCATGATCATGACTCGTTTAACTTTGCCCCGTGCAATATTGAGCTCAGCTTCACCAATCGATATTTTTACAGTTAATCAATACAATGACGACCTTGAACTTCGACATAAATTTTCAAATATTGAATGATAGGATTTTTTGCAAATTAATTTTTTTATGGTTTAAGTTGTTCTAAAAAAAGTCGTAAATTTCCGTCTCCAGATGTGGTGTTACAAAAGAATCTTGCTTTTTCGAATTTTTAACCCTATTCATACTCTAAAATATTTTAAAAGACACATTTCCGCTGGTATATTTTTTATCTATGATGAAAAATTTCAATTATCGACCGAGTAATGGACCCAGAAACACGGAGAAAAAAAACTCCGCTCAGACACTGTGGGGTATGGTATTTGTCACTCAATATCTCAGAAATAAGTCTAGAAACCTATTGATATGTCTGCTTTATAGTATGTAGGACATACTAAATAAGATATATACAAAATATGACAAAAATTAAATGACAGGTATTTTTTCAGCTAAAGGTCCTTCATCGCCTTATTTGACCTTCCAGGTGAACATTAGGATTCATTATTCCTACATAATATTCAGGTACAAAGATTTGGAGAAGAGTGTATGATTGTCCGCTTTTTTCTGAATGTAAACCTTAACATTTTCTCGCTGGAAAATGTTCATTGAAAGTCTAACTTGTTATCACTCTTCTTCTTTATACAGTAGCTGTAAATGTATGACATTTGGACTGTACAATATTTGGTGGAAATTGATTTTAGGACAGGCTAGTATAGATTTAATTAATCGCATTTTATCATCTTCCTATTTAGGAGTATATTTGCAAGACAATTAACTTAGTTCTTGAATTAGCGGAAGTTGCTTACCACCAAAGGCGCTAAAAAGAATACACAGCCAAATGCAATACGTTGACAGTAGTTAAAGTTCAGCTTTTACTTGAGTGGACAAATTGAACGACATTCAGGTATGAGGTGGGCTGTCCTCTCCTTCTACTCTCACGATCGTAAATTTTAATTTTTTTCGCTTGAAAATGTTCATTGCAAGTGTGAATCCCTAAATTTTTGATACAGTAGAGTAAATGCACTCCCCCCTACATCAATAAACTTTTTGACGGATTTATTAAAAATATTTTATGGTAACTTGTCATTTTTGACTCTTATAATGCTCCACTATAAGCCCGACATTTGCTATTATTTTTTCTTCATTGCACCAAAAATAGATTTCAAATGTAAAATTAATAAGGACCATGGTTTTGCTTATGTTAACACCGATTTCTTGACTTGATTGGCTAGGACTTGAGTAAATGTAAACAACAAACTTGAGATTTCTGCTTGCTTAATCAGTATTTATTAGTTTAATCACTGGATCATATATTAAAGTAATTATTGCTGTTTTTGCTGTTAGTAAAATGATTTTCCACCATCGAAAAACAATTTTAATTTTGCAATTATGATAGATAAATCTTCTGCTCCCCAAGATTCTGAATTATCGTATTGACCTTAAAATAGTAATAATTATATAATGTAATGAGATCAACAAATCATCAGTTTATTCCCAATGTAGCTCAGATGAGCTTTTTTGCCAGTAGGTCCCTTAATTTTTATGACCCCAAAAATTTTAACCATAATTCACAAGGGGTCATTATTCTACGGGTTCATTTTATTTTTCTTCATGTTTGATATTCAAAATTTTTCGGCGCATGAGGACATTTTTTGTACAGGCAAAAGGTTCCGCCGACGAAAAACAAATATTAGAATTTTGACGGCGATAAATGACCTCAACTTTTATTCGATGGGCGTCGTTATTTGCTTTTACACTTACAGTGAAAGTAAGCCCTGCGATTAATTGGGTAGCAAACACAGTGTTGTCTTTGTTTTCCGAATTCGGACGTGCTGAGATATGACTGCAAAAGTGTTTTAATAGAAAATAATCTTGCCAGAAAGATGATTAACACGATTTTTAAAAATCAAATTATCATTTTATTAGTTTACCTATTTACGCCAATAGTGGTATTTAACTGAGACCTGTTTATTTGATATGTTGTATATGATTTTTATACATCATGTGCTGTTATACTAAGTAAATCAATATAAATAGATAACAACAATAAATGAATTTAAAAAATATCACGTATAACTTTAAAAAAACATGAATAAAAATACAGATGTATGCCAAAAAATTTACAAGACCGTCGTGTAATTTATTCAATTTTACTTTATGCACAATTATTATTAAATACTCTTGATAGTTTTATACTTACATGTATAGATTAAGATTTATTTTATAATTGTTCTTTATATGATCTTAATTATAATACACATTGGTCTAATTTACTAAAGTAATAACTTTGCAAATTTTGATTTAGCAAAGTGATCACTATGAAAACTTTGATTTACTTAGGTAAAAACTTTGATTTACTGTACTGATTACTATGACATTAAAGTGATTACTTTGATTTACTACATATAAATTAATAACTTTGACAATATGGTGCATGACCACTTTGAGTTTCTAGTCATGTTATCCCTGTGACACTTTGAAAACAATAGTATTGTTTTGTTAAATTTTGCAAAGAACCTTTATTGTGCTTGAACCTTTGTAATTTAATTCTAAAATCACAAGAATTTAACGCATTAAAAACTTATTACATATAAAAATATCGGGAAAAAAAATGACTTTTTAATAATTTTTTGCAGCGTATTTTTGTTTTCATTACAGAGTTGTCCCGATCGCGTGTACCTCCTTTAGAGTGTATTCTGTTGTTGTAACACTTTGTATGGATGATCCTGGAGATTTACTGGGAAATAACAGACCAAACAGACTAAAATAAATCCTGGTTCATTTTCCTTAAAAACTGGGGATACTCTGAGTGTGTTATTTATCTACTTTGCTTTAGATTGCTCTTTCTCTCTATATATACATTTGCGGAGAAATGGATCAGGTAATTTTATCATGATAAAGGTATATACAGACAACAACATATTTTTAAATTCTTAAATAATATAACCAGTAATAATATATAAGAAAATATAGTAATAATACTACCATGAGTTTAAAATGCTGGTTCAAAGAAAACGAAACACACAGATGAAAAAGTTAAAGCTGTCGTAAATTCTAAAAATTCCGAAATTTCTTTCAGTCACGCCTTCAGACTCGATGTGTATTTATCTAAAATTAGTGTGGGTGATTTTCAACATAATGAACGCATCTTCAATTCTTATCACATTCTCATACTATACATTTTTGGATGCAAGTAAGTATGAACTATATAGAGAGTTTATCACAGGTATATGTAGTCTTGTATAAATGTATTGAGTAAAAAGCTTTAAGACGTGTACAGATGTAAGAGTCTTTTTTTCTTTTCAGACATGCATGCGAGGAGTATAAACAAACATATGATTAATTCTGTGTTTACAGTTCTGAACATTTTTATCAATGACAAACCTGTACGTTTTTGGCATGTGTGTTACCCTGCCTTGTTCGCTGTAATATATCTGATATTTAATGGGGTTTATCAGTTACAAGGACACAATGAGCCTATATATTCTGTATTAAACTGGAATAAATTTGGCAGTGCTTTGGGATTTTCTGCCCTAGAAATTTTTGTTGCCCTTCCGATCATCCACTTGATCTTCTTTGGTTTGTATAAGCTTAGGTGTTGCTGCCTAGGGAGACGTCATGAAGATTCCACAGGATACCATCCTGTCGACAACACAGAATCAACAGAAAGGCAAGACAAAAATTCTATAGAGTTAGATACGATTGTTCCGAGGAATTATGAAACATTTCAGCCAAATAAAACATAATTTTTCCTGCGCCAGGAAATGGTCGAAATATGTTTTGATTTTTTTGTCCATCAGCCACTCGTACTTATTATTTTATCTTTCTTGTTATTTTTATTGTGTTTCAATAGACATACTGAGTGCTAAAATGTTTGTGATGTTACTTTATAGCAAAATGACAAAAATCAGCAACATCACATTGATTTTTAATTTTTTTAACAAAATGTCATTTATCATTATTTATATTACATTATTATTATAAAAAATTTGAAACAAACCTTTACTGAATGTGATCTATATTCCTTTGTATCATTGAAATATTACTAATATTTTCCAAGTCTTTTTGTATTCCATTTGATAGAAATAAAAATTGTTTAAACTTGTGACATGATATTAAATCTTTTTCAAAGATAAAAATTGTTTGTATTTTGTCCTTAAAAAAAGTTTTTTTTTAGGAGACAGGCTAAATAAGTTAATGTCATAGGATTTCATCAAAAGTCAGCATTTCGTCACGATCCGATTTTACATTCGGTTTACAAACGTTTTTTGCAGGAAATGATTAGGAACTTGTTATTATTTTTTTAATAGAAACGTGTAATATGCCTCTGTTTTTTCAAAATAATGATATTTTTATTTAATATTACGTCATTTTACCCATTTATGACGTTGATTTTGACGTAGTTAACACCGTACACGGGTCAATGGTCATTCACAAGTACGAGGGTCATTCAAAAAATACGTAGACAATGTTCCTTATCATCACATTATTTTTACAAATCTTAATATCAGTAAATTTTTAAATGTTAAAAGATATATTTTAAAGAATTCTGAAGTTTCATTCTATTTGATTAAACAGAACTCATACTAGACAATTTTAAATGCATGATTTTGTCAACGGAACGGTCAAAAACAGTGTAACGTCAAAAAAATTAAAGAACATTTCTCAAAAAAAAATTGGTGACATCCGGTCATCTTATTGGAACAGACACCAAATATAAAATCATTTTTGATTTAAATAAGATTGTCAATGTTTTCAAATCCTTTACCATGTAACTCTGCTCTTACAGGTTCCGCAAAATTTTAGCCCACCTCACGTTTCATGACGTTACAAATTCTTTTGACAAGATTTTGAACTATAATCTGTTTCACTTGCTCGCCCAATTTAAATCTTTACCCCTCAAAAATTGTCTGTTATATACAAGTACAGCTCATTTTATGTTTAATTATGTCTCTAGCTGTTTCAGTTTGTTTTAAAAGTTTCCAAATGCAAAACAAAATTATATTACTAGTTGCCCGTGACGTCCTTAAGACACTTTTTTAACATCAAGACTATGCCATGTCTTAGAAATGGATGTCTTTTAAACAAAGCAATGTATTACATTAACTTTTTGCTTTTGAAGAAATGTCCAATACTAAATTTAATTTGTAAATTTTAGCAAACAATTTTAAAGAGGTATGGCTATAGATATGAAAAGTGAATAATCAGTCAATAACTCAATTTTGGCCCTGCTCCATGACCCCATTTTTGCTGTCTTAAATCTTTAATAATTTTGACAAAAAACAAGAAATATTCCAATTTCTTTGCTGTATATGTGTGTGTTTAAAATATATGTACCAAATTTATAAATTGCGTTAAATAAAAAAAGTTATGACAAAAGCTACGAACTTTTTGAATGATGAGTAATGATTTAAGTTTTTTTTCGGCAAAGAAAAATTCGCACTATATTAATTCAAAAAGGATTTCAACAAGGTTTGCATTACGAAAGTTAACTTTGCATGATAGGCCAGTCGTTGGAGGAAAATTAAAATAAATAGGCGAGAAACGGTTTTTATGAAGTTGATAAAATCGGTACAGAATTGATTTTTTGTAATTATTTAAAGAAGTTTAACCTATACATAAAAAAAGGCTGCAACGTTATTGTTGACAAAACGAAATTTAAAAGTTTATTAACGCACGATCACGCACGATTAAAACTCCGAACGATTGAGATCTCGCACGATACACGAACGATTCTATACGGTTGTTTTGTCAGCAATAACGTTGAAGCCACTGTATCACTGAGTTGTATTTTACCTGACTTGTTTTTCACCAATTGCCGGTTTTTTTTTTGTTTTTTTTTTATTTGTTTGTTTGTTTTTTTAATTATTATTTTTTTTAAACAGAATTTTACATATTATTATTGTATATGTAAGGCTCTCTACACGTCCGACCGGTCAACAGGGGTGCCCACCCCTTTTGAAAATATGATTTTATCTCTGAAATTTCCAGAGATTTATATATAAGTCTTTTCACAGAATTATGTTGTTTTAGGTTTTTATAATTTTTTTACTACCGGTTTTATACAGTATTTATAAAGCGCCTTATATAGTAAATAACCAACCACCCTAAAGCACTGTATAACATAGTGAGAATACATGTACAATTATAAAAATATTGAAACATTATCAGGAATCGAGGTAATGTTGAATGACACAAGAAATAAAAATGTGGGATTGATATCCTTTATTAAAAACAAAATATTGAAGAAAAAAAAAACAGCAAAAAATAAAAATACAATCAAGCGAAAGAATTATCATAATAATAAATTATTCAACTTAAATCACATATATGATTATATATGCAGCAATTCTCGTTTTTAAAAAGTTTATTTGTATCATCTGTCCTTAACTCATCAAATATAACAAAAATTAATTAAAGCCTCCCTATAAAGACGGAATAAAGATGTTTTATGTGAAAGGGTGCACAGACAAACATAAACGCAAATATAAAGGTAGACAGTTCCAGAGGGATGCTACAGGCACTTGAAGACGTCTATTGCCCTAAATAGAAGATCGGTTTAACTGTCTTAGCAGTGTCTGATGGCTTGCTGATCTTAGGGAACGTCCAGGTCGATAGATGTTGGTGAGGTTTTCAATGTATCTCGGTGCCATGTTCTAATTAACTTTGTATGTATAAAGAAGAATTTTGTATTGGACGCGTTTAACAATTGGTAGCCAATGCAAAGGCTTGAGAATGGTAGTACTGTAAATTCTTAATTATATACGCAAGGAATTAATTATCGTGTAATTTCGCAAGAAGCATCGCTTGCAAAATCAAATTACTTACTTTAATTTTCTTGTGCTGAAATCCCTGTAAATTCTATTGATCAACCTTCCATTTTAAAAAAATTATTTTCGCTCTTTGATGTTGAATTGTCATTTCACGATAATAAATTCTCGAGAAAAATAAAGAATAAACAAAATAATGTTCTCCGTCCTTTTGGTACGGGTAATGCAAGGTGCCGCTATATTCTTTGCTGTTTGGCTAGATCGCTTTTATTTGTACCATAAAGTGAATCATTAGCATACTCGAGCATAGAGGCCACAAGTGCACAGACTATAATCTGGAAGGCATTCTCTGTAATCATAGGTCGTGTTCTACCATTGTTCCTTAGATTGAAGTAGCATGCACGAGGAATGGACGTATTTTGCTTTTGAATGCTGAGATACCTATCAAACCGTACACCGAGGTACTTTACGCTGCTTGTCTCACTAATGACGGTGCAACTAAAGTTCAGTAAAAACTATAAAATCTGTTTTATTCTCGTTTAGTTTTAGCGTTTTGGTGCACATTCACTGTCTCAAACGTCTCAAAACAGTGTTATTCCACATGTCCCTAGGTTTAACGAGGCCGAGTCTAATTATTTCTGCCCAAGGGATTTTGATAATTTTTTGATAACTAATTTTTACTGTTATATTTATTGTTTTAGGATTAAAAAATCGAATGTTTACCACCTCGATTTCTTAGGGGGTCATCTCAAATGTTGTCAAACTTTACTATTGGAACCTATGGGAATTTTTTGGAAAATGCCAAATTATGACATATTTTCCATATTTTTTGTACTTCTGCCCTAGGGATTTCTTCTTCATTCAAGTAAATGGAAGTTAATGTAAAAGTTACCAAATTGTGAAATTTCAAAAAAATTCACCACGATTGATCTGTTGTAGTTATTATGTTTATTTTTTTCATTAAAATTGAAATATTACGGTACAAATTCATATCTTTGCAGATAAATTTTCGGCGCATACACTTTTATTCGGCAGAAGTAGCAATTTTTAGTATGTCACCAAACTATCTAGTATGTTTCTTGGGAAGTTATGTCATCAGTTTTTAGTACAATATTCATCGACGTCTTGAACATACAAGTCATGCGTCACTCTTTAGCGTCATATTGCTTACAAAATCCGAATATGGTGACGTTGTTAGAGCCATTTCAACGTTCTTTTTCCAATTATTGTCCGTAAAATCACATTTTCAGCAGGAGTTACAAATAATGTTAATTTTGTATTAAAATTAAAATAATTTTCAAAAGTTCTGTCACACAAATGACTGCATGAAATTATAAAGCTGCACAATGTGTCACTCGAATTAGACTCGGCCTCGTTAAAAACAAGGTAAGCTTTAGAATCACCAGCATAACTATGATGGTGTATGTTGTTTTGGAACAGATGCTACCAATAGGTTTGGAAAGATTATTAAATCAATTGCTGTTAGTTATCTTAACCTCGCATTATTTAAGTGTCTGAAGCCATTGTCCTTTGATGTAAGTGTCTCTTTAAGTTCGATCTGAAAGCTGTGACTTCCTCCACGTCCCCTCCCTCCGGGAATTCTAAATATGATTTTGATTCTATCAGCTCCATTAAAGAAAGTGGCAATTTTCTCATTGCACTTTCTTCTAGAGCCACAAGAAAAAGAACATTTTCACCATTTCGGGAATATATAGATTCCATTCGAGCCATGTTCAGTTCAAACATACACCAGTATGATTCTAAAAACTGTGACGTCATAATACAAACAGTTTGTCTGCTGTTATGAATGGCGTTTGTGATGTTATCTTCAATTCCTGTCCCTGGAATAAAATCACGATGATGTATACACAGCCTCAAGTCGCATTTATCTTCGAGGAACTTCACTAAGGAAATAACGAACTGTCGGTCATTTTCAGCATAGGACACAAAGGCATCAAAGTGATACTCTTTTCCATGATATTTCCTGTTACGTAGTTCATCGTCTTTGTACTTTTCCCTTGCAACATAATACATATATCTTAATTTCCACCTATATCTATAAAGAATGCGACTGAGAGTGGTTGTCAAGGCAACGATTATTAATGACGTCATAATCACGATAAGAAGAGTATAAGAAAAACATTGTTTCTCCAAAGTTTGAAGTAGATTTTCAATGTCAGAAAAATGGATGTTTGATGAATTTAAGAAAACACAAGAATAGTTATGGAAATACAGAAATTTGATATTTTTTGAAAACTGCATCCACTTTATAAATTCCAAGTTTTCACAATTGCATCTTAATCTGTTACTTTTCAAATTCACTGAGATTTCTCTTCTTTGTGAAATGAATCTAATGCCTTTCTTGTTTTCGTATTCAAATATGATAACTGATTATTAGAGAGGTCTAAATTTGAGAGATTTGTCATATGATTTATCGGTATCGAAAATTTATTCAAAGAATTATAACTCACATCAAGATTTTCCAATTTATTCAAATTACGGAAAATTTTATCCGGAAGAGATACAATCCTGTTCCGCATTAAATCCAAAGTGGTCAACCTACGAAGATATTTGAAAATATCTCCATTCCCATCCATTTCTAAAGTTTCACCCAATGCATTATGTGACAGGTTGAGGTAAGATAAACTTCTAAAATACTGAAAGAAATTCGATGAGATATGACCGCAAAAATTATTGGAGAAATCTACATACTGAACACTTTCAAATCCTATGATAGGACCGTTCAATTCGTATATGATATTATTTTGCATGTAGATACGTGTCAACATGTGAGCCGTTTTGAAAACATAATCCTGTAGGGTAAATTTGTACAAATTGTCATGGAAATAAAGGAAATGGCCAAAATATACTAATATTGTATTTTCCTTTCAAGGATAATGATAATTTAGGGCTCTTCGTCAAAATATCATTAGGTTCTGCAAGCCTTTTGCCGACTGCTCTGGTATCATTACAGTTTATCAAAAATTCGGTTGTTACCACTTGACGGAAAGAAGCTTGAAAACTCACATTGAGAATGATTACGTTAGGCAAATCACCAAACTCCGCCAAATAAAACCCAAAACTCAGAATGTTATTCGCCAAATTTAGATGTTTGAGAGACTTTGGTAATTCTGTTAGAACCCCTGTTTCAAGACTGTTGATGCGATTTGACGCCAAATTCAGTTTCTCTAGTTTTGTGTGCCTGAGAAAAACAGTATGATATTTCATGAGATTGAAACTGACACCGTAGGTGCATTGTAATTTTTAAAATTTGAACTCGAATTGAAGTAGAATTTCGTAAGTCACTCGATACATTAACAATAACTTCTATAGTTAATTCCTGATTATTTGAAATATCAAGATGTAGAATGTTTGGGGAGTTCTCAAAAGCACCGAGCTCAATAGACCTAAGTTTATTGCTAGAAACGCTTATATTTCTCAAGTTTTTATAGTTGCCCAATGACACTGTATCCATTTTTTGCAGTATGTTTTCAGATAAATCTAGATACTGTATTCCCCTAGGAAGACTTTCTGGAAATGTTGAAAGACTGTTTCTTGCAAGATTTATTCCTGTGACGTAATTGTTGAAAGACGGTGTCGTTGTGAGATTAAGGTTCTCACAATTTGCCCACAGTTGTCCTTGATAGTTTTGACATCTACATCTTTCGTCGGACGAACATTCCAGAGATTCCACTTTGAAGTATGTTGCAAATAAAACAGAAAGGCAAAGCAGACAAAACATGGCGTCTGAATGCTTCGATTTTCTACAAGCAAATAGGGAATATAAGGTCATGTATTAAAGAACGATACGAGTAATGAGATATCTTTCAAAATATTTGGCTGCGCTCTCCCAACTGACTTACTAGAATTGGCCGGCTTAAAACGTTTTTTTTACATTCTAGGACAGGATATTTTGTTTTCCTTTTGAATTGTCTTATTCCGCCAACAAATATAGTGAAATTTTCGGGAAAAAATGAATTGCCCATCTCCATGTACCCATTGACCCAATAATTTACCATTAGTCGGGAGAGGAAAGAAACGTTATTTTAAAGATGACCTGATGAAATTTCTTTTTTTTTTAATTTTGTATTAAACGTTTTTAAGAAAAAACATACCTCTAAATGAAATATCTCTTCTATAATTTACTCTCTCTGTAAGAAAAGAAAGATAAATAAAGGCGTTGGTTTTGATTAGAAATATCATGTAGTTAAGATTAATTATATTGCGATGATTGAAAAAAAACTAATGCCAGAAAACATGAACATTTCAAGACCGAAGGATTGAAATTAAGTGAGATGGATAAGATTTCAACAATTTAAGTACAACTGGATGAGTGGAGGGACTTTTTTAGTTAATTCATGTAGTAAAAACGCGAATAAAATCAGTAAGGTAGACTGCAGGCAGTTTCAACGGGAAGGTCATATCATGTCTGTTTCTCATAGAGCAAATTGCAATACCCCTTTCTATTACTTAGTTGACGTTTTCCTGCACTGATCACAATTTTATTTGGCACAAAAAATGGGATTGAAAATAATAATTCAAATTTATTTCCGGAGGAAAAGTCTTAAAAGATATTCCTCGTAATTATTGTTGAAAAAGTTTCATAATCGAAGCCGTATGAAATTTTACCATTTTTTGTATTATATGTTTTTTTTCACCGAAAGGAATTTCTTTTATATAAAAAATATATATTACGATAATTGAGGGTTTGAACTTTTTAGAAATAATTCTTCGCAGTATAAAATGTGTAGACATTTCAAAAAAAATCTTCCGGATTTTATTGCAATGTTTTTATTTTGTACGAATGTGACCTCTTATCCATAATTGCACTGCGCAATACAAAAAAAAAAAAAAAAAAAAAAAAAAAAAAAAAAACTTTGGGCTATTCTAAATTACTATGTAGAAATAGATAGATAACTTACCAAGTCTTTGCCACACATTCTTTTAAATACTATTCATCCTCATGAAGAAGAGATTTGTATTTATATAAATTATAAATAAATTTCTACAACATGAATCATTTCTAAATATCCATTTGGAAAAAAGGGTCGATCTGAATAATTTACTGTGGACGCCACGACAACAAATCATGAATGATGAATATAACACCTTACCCCTGTTCCTTGTTCGGGAAATTTAACGTCCGCAATGTGATAGCTCTAAATACGTAAACATTTTGTTGATGTGAACTAGAAAGAATTAAATATCATGTTGTATTTCAATCACTTTATTCGTGCCATTCAGACAGAATTTGATGAAATATGAACTTTAATTGGGACATAAAATTACCTTTTGCATATATACCATTGTGTATATCAAATTTATTATTTTAATTTTTACAGATTTGCATTGTAAAACACGCATTAATGTTATGCATAGTTGAGAAAAGGTAGTACTACGTTTTTGAAAAGATTACCCTCTCGTCTCTTTTCTTGGCTTAATTGTACTTAATGCATATTTAGGTAAGTATTCCAATTAGTAAATAGAAAGGTACAGAAAAGCAATAACATAAGGTAACATCTTTAGAAATACACGTTGTCCTAATAAATAAAATAAGCTGAGTATTAATAATTATGATGAGTAAATTACCTCCGAATGGATGTTTGTAGGGAGAAGGAAGCATTTATATTTTAAAATGCCAAAAAAAAAATTAAATATTCTCTCTCTCTCTCTCGCCCTCTCTCTCTCTCTCTCTCAAGTAAGACATACGTGTTCAAATATATTTGTAGATACTTAAATATTCAAGTCAATTTTCCTTAAGATCCTTCGCAAATTAGAATATTGTACAATTTCTCATGAACTACAATGAATAATCATGAATATCTCCATGTGACGTATGTCATATCTTTTTTTCCTTTTAATTTCTTGTCATGTTATTCAAATTTGGTACAAATATTTTTGCAATAATTTCAAATGATTTGTTTCAATTTTTTTTTAAATCACGATTTATTCAAAACTTAATAATGTCTGTAGTCATATTCCCCAAAAATGGGGTTAAAAAGAAAACAGCCTAGAAATTAAAATTAAGAATTGTTTCATCGATTGGTATTCCAATTATGACTTAATATTTTGCTTCGTTGAAAAGAAAGTAACTTAGAAGATAGGTAGTCCTCATTGAAAACGACAAAACCGATGACATTTTAGAACGTCACAGAGCAGCAGATGATTATGCAATTTTAAGTTTTACTCAAGAAAAATCCTAAATAAACTCTAAATATGTTATTGGGAAAAAATGTCACAAGCGAGTTGTACATGTGTGTACAAAGAATACAGGCAGTATTTGAGTGAAGGAGACTATGTATCGGACGAGGACAGTCTGTAAAGAAACGGTTTAACTCTAAAAATCTAAGAAAAATTTTTGAAACAGTTGAAACGTTAAGGAAAACATGGGCCTTTCAAAGTTGCTTATCTTGTGAAAGCAAAATTAAGTTATAAAAGAAATTCAAACCTAAACAAAGGAAATTATACAACGAAAACAATTCTTTAAAAAATAAATGTCAAATACTAAAAAAAAATTTAATAACAGAGCATTGGAGTATGCTGTGTTAAATGTAAAGGGATAGTATTTTTTATTAATATTTTTTTTTCTTTTTTAGAAATTCTTGACTCTTCTTTTTTAAGTTGCCGCGGCATTGCCGTGTGATCCGCGAGTACAAAACATGATTTTAAAATGAGGTAAATTGATTTCATTTGACCTAAAGTAAAACAGATTAGACATACGAGTAAGTCCACGAACTTTTCGAACAACCCTTGTACAAAATGCTATTAAAAGTTCTGTCAAACATACTTCATTAAAAATGCAACTGCAAAACCAGCACTTTCTTTTATTGAAAAATTAATGTGATGATCTCTCCCTGATATAAATGTACTTTTGCATTGGGGATTGAGAATCGAATAAATCTTATGTCAAAATCTTGAGAACTGATATATGGAGCTGAGATGAGTATTGCTGTCTAAAGTAAGAATGTAAGTTTCTTGCAAATGTTTCTTTTAATTTGTTTCAAGTTTTGTCAAATGATATTCATGAATTTGAAGTCTTGACTACAATGTACTCGAGAGGCAGAAATATATAAATATGTTTTTAAACCACAAATTTAAAGATACCTTAGTCTCCAATAATTTCAAATGTATCGATCTGATGTAAGCGTGACTATGTAACATACCAGAATTTTATATGTCCTTTAAAAATATTGTACATGTAATGTTAAATGCTTAAATCGTGATTACTGGTATTCTTAATTTTAGATTTTAGATTTTGATCTAGATGAAATCTTAGATTGATTTCTATAAGAAATATATTTCTTTCACCATAAGTACTTATGTGTTGGAGAAAGGAATCTTTTTTTTTACAGTAAACATATGTAAATGTATTTTGTGAAGATCAAATTCTTACTTTTGTTTGCAGTATGTTAAATCGATATCGATTAATTTATTTATTACTCAGTTTTTATTGAAATATTTATTTTTTTTTATTGCCAAATAATAAATGTCATTCTTACCGCGAATATTAGCACTTCGCGTTAGTTTTGCATCACAGTTACATTTGAAATGATGGAGAACCCTGCTACTACATTTCCCTTTTTACCATTTTTTGGTAAAAGTTGAGGGGGCAACCTGGCTTTTAATGAATATTTCAGAAACAGAAGTCGTTTGCGTGGCACATTGGTTACAGTGTTTGCTATAGAGTCGCAAATTAATGAGTTGATCCTTACGTTGCGGGTTCGAATCCCACTGTGGGGCGTTGAGACCGGTCCTTCAGATGAGACAGTATAAACCGTGGTCCCGAGTCGCAGTAGGTCTTCGCAAGAAAAAAAAAATCCCTCACTGCTCAAGGGCCATGAGTGCCGAGTATAAGACAAAATTTGCAGCTCTCCGACGACAAGTGGTGGCATCTCCATACAAGTGAAAAAATTCTAGAGAGAGACGTTAAATAACAGACAATCGATCAATCAGAAGCAAAAAAAAAATATGTTTGGAAAAGGTAAGAGCAGATCAACTCTCGAGCCCAGCCCCCTCCTCGATGGTGAGCAGTCAATGCAGATTTGTTCAAATTATGGTGGTA
>NW_026933164.1:0-55115 GCF_032062105.1 Saccostrea cuccullata
AGTTAAAGAGTTGTTGCTAGAAAAGGAGGATGCAACCCTGGGTAATTATTTGGGAATATTATACTGTGCTGCCTGTTTTTTGAACTGAATAGAATAGAATAAAATATTAGGATATTATAATGAATCTCACTAATTTTAGACACAATCAAAACAGGAGAGGAAAATGACAACAATACACAAGAGCAGGAAGAGAATGACGGAGAAATTGAGAATATTAATGAAATATCCAATTATCAAAAACAATTAAAAGTGTCTATTCATGAAATTGATGCCAGAGGTAACACTAACATCAAACTCTTTTCTTCTCTCTCTCTCTCCAAAAATAATTGGGGAATAATGCTTTAATCTTTGATAAAGCTTATTTAATTAATTGGGGATGTTTTCGTAACAATTGATTAATATACTTAAGGTATTTCATCCCTTACAGCCTAAGATTCAATGAAATTAAAAAGATGTATACGGTTGGAATACTCATTATATTTAGACATAATTTCCATTTATCAAAATATATTACTTTAAGCATGTACGAATGGAAGTGTCCTAATTTACTGAAAAGTAATAAATCAATTTTAAAAATCTTTACGGTTAAAAAATGTTTTTAATTTAATGTCATTATATTCCTCCTGCTTTAATGCATATTTCTCTACTTTAAAATGATTTGAAGTAATATCAGGTGTGTTATATATACACGTGATGAATATTGAAGTATAGAGAGTTATGTTCTATTAGAAATGGAAAACCTTAATTTAATCCACATCATATTGTAATTAAGCTAGCTGTGTAAAAAGGATTCTTGCAGAGACAAATCCCTTGCACCATTTCTTCAACATTTCAGGTAAAAAAGAAAAGGTGTAATATTTGTTTCATATAATAATTAAACAGAATGATCCTCTCTTTTGTTTACTCATGTGACCTATTGGTATCTGTTTTCATCCGCCTTCGTGCATCGTGTGACTGCGACGTGCGATATGTGTAAAAAATTGAACTTTTTTCATCTTCTTCCTGTAAACAGCTCAACGTATTCCTGCCCATTTGGCATATATACAACTGTGAATTTCATGGTGCCCAACCCCCCCCCCTTTCTATGGGGTTTCTGTGAAGTGGAGCAAAAACCCCTTAAATGATGAATGATGCAATCCTTATCAATATTTTTTCTTTACATCCCAATACATATAGCTTGTTTAAACTGATGAAATAAATGTTATAAGCATTGCGTTCTTTTCCAAAATTGTGAAATTCATAGCCTCAGGGTTAGGGGTTCTGGTGGTAGCGTGGAGCTCTTTTGATTATATATGTAGTGAAAATACATCAATGTTTTCAAAATCGTCTTTTCAACTCCTAAGTATTAAACAAAGAATCTTAATTCAGATTTTTGCTGTGAAATGGTGTTTGTTCCAAAATTTTGAATTTCATATCCCCTGAATAAAGGATTCTGATGCTAGGGCAAGGTTTTATTAATTATATAGAAAATGCATTAATTCTTTGAAAATTTCTCCTCTGCTCATTATACCGATGATCTGAATACATAGTTATGATGTTATGATGTGGAAGGGTATCTCTTCAGGAATTGAGAATTTCATGTCCTCTACGTCTGGGGTCGTGGTGTAAGGATGAAACTCTACCAATTCAATAGTGAAGATATTTTTTTCGTGGATAATCTCCCCAACTTCTGGGTCTTTGTCATGATCTAAGGATAATGTTATGACGAGCAGGGGTGCTTTTTTCAGAATTTTGAATCCCTGTTGGGGGCTGTAAATTGGAAGCTCTAATAATAATATTCTGAAAACGAGTTAATAATTTAAAATTTGTTCTCTGGTATTATTCAAACATTTATGATGAAGGGGGTATGTGGCAACCACTATTGAGATAATTATTTTAAAAGTGGCTGAGAGTGCATTTCATAAATAAAAATTGATTGCAACCACTCATGAAATTATTATTTCAATAGTGGTTGAGAGTGCATATCAATAACAAAACATAGGTTGCAACCACTATTGAAATACTTATTTCAATAGTAGTAGAAAATGCATTTCAATAACAAACATAGGTTGCAACCACTATTGAAATACGACAACTGTTGAAAAACTTATTTCAATAGTAGTTGAGAGTGGATTTCAATAACAAACATCGGCTGCCTAACTCTGAATAAGGGGAAACCTTTTGATTTATTTCTTAATCTTCTCTTCTTTTTTTCGTTTTAGTTGAAGTTAAAGAGTTGTTGCTAGAAGAGGAGAATGCAACCCTGGGTAATTATTCGGGAATGTTATGCTGTGATGCCTGTTTTTGAACTGAATAGAATAAAATAAAATATTAGGATATCATGGTGAATCTCACTTAATTTTTAGACATAATCAAATCAGCAGAGGAAAATGACAACAATACACAAGAGCACGGAGGGAATAACAGAGAAATTGAGAATTTTGATGAAATATCCAATGACCCAAAACAAATAGAACTGTCTATTCATAAAGATAATGCCAGAGGTAACACTAACATCAAAATCCTTTCTCTCTCTCTCTCTCTCTCTCTCTCTCTCTCTCTCTCTCTCTCTCTCTCTCTCTCCGAAAAATAATTGGAGAATAATGCTTTAATATTTGATAAAGCTTATTAAATTAATTCGCGATGTTTTCTTAACAATTGATTAATATACTTAAGGTATTTCATCTCTAACAGCCTAAGATTCAATGAATTTGAAAGCGTAAAAAGATGTATAAGGTTGAAATTTCAGCATATTTAGACATAATTTCTATTTATCAAATTATATTACTACATATACAATACGAACGGAACGTGTCTTAATTTATGACTTTAATCTTTGTTGAAGGGTATAAAAATAACTTTTAGAAATCTTTACGGTTAAAAGAAGTGTTTTAATTGTCTTTCTATTTCTCATGCTTTTATTTATCTTATTCTACTTTAAAATACTTTGAAGTAATATCAGTGTGTTATATATGTGATGGTATTTAAGGATAGAGAGTTTTGTTCTATTAGATAAGGAAAACCTTAATTTAATCCACATCATATTGTAATTAAGCTGCGTAAATAGGATTCTTGCAGAGACAAATCTCTTGCACCATTTCTTCAAAATTTCTGCTAAAAAAGAAAAGGTGTAATATTTGTTTCATATAATATCTAAATAGAATGATTCTCTCTTTTATTTACTCATGTGACCTACATATATTAGTATCTGTTTTCATCCGCCTTCGTACATCGTGTGATTGCGACGTGCGATATGTAATAACAATGACCTTTTTCATCTTTTTCCTGGAAACAGATCAACTTATTCCTGCCCATTTGGCATATACAATTGTGAACTTCATGATACCCAACCCCATCCCCCCCCCCTTTCTATGGGGTTTCTGTGAAGTGGAGCAAAAACCCCTTAATTGATGATTGATGCAATCTTCATTATTATTTTTCTTTATATCTGAATACATGTATCTTTCTGTCAAACTGTTCAAAAAATGTTACAGTGGCTGGAACGTTATTGCTGACAACTTACACGAACGATCACGTTACACGAACGCTGTTACACGAACGATCTTTCACGTTCATGATTCTACACGTTACACGATCTTACACGATTGTTAACGCAAACGCACGATTCTTCACTCAGAATAGTTCAAAATATTTAGGAATCAATATTTTCAAAACGAAATACGGCTTTAAACTTATTTAAGATTTCAAAGAATTATCAATATTATTTCATAGATTTTGAATAAAAAAACGGAAAGTGATATTTCTGTAACTAAATTATATGCAAGACTTAATATTTAGATTAAAAATAATTATTTCTAAGGTAATTCTCCGATTAAAAAAAAACGAATTTTGTTCGTTCTATTAGACGATGTACATGTATGTGGGTCGTATAATTTGATTGAATTGGATATCATCATATGCAGAAAGGGGGATACGATTGAACAAAAATGGCAGCATGGAATGACTTAAATTATAATAACAAATGTTATCCTTATGTTTCCAATGATTCAATGTTTGATAAACTTGCCAATTATTTAACGTTTTTATTTGCAGAAATTTAAAATTAATTAATTACAAATAGGCTCAAGAGATAAACACAGATAATCAAAACTCCCGAAAATCATGCCGTGTCCATGTATATTTATCGAATAACTTGTTATGTAAGCATTGAGAAATGTTTATTTCTTTGTAAAAAAAAGATATATATTTATTTAAGGAATGACTCTAATTCTTGGCCAAATTATCGAGTATAATATGGTTTGGGTCAGTTTACGCTTTATAATCCGCGAAGCGGATTATAAAGCGTAAACTGACCCAAACCATATTATACTCGATAATTTGGCCAAGAATTAGAGTCATTCCTTATAATTTAATTTTAAAATAATTAAACAACTAGGGGTGTAAAATTGTGTTGTTTTTATGAGTTCAAATTTACCGCGCAATAATACAACCGTAGTGACGGAAGTGATGGGAAGCGAGGGGAGGTAAAAACTGATACATAGATCTAGCAGCCATGATGCTTGTTTACACGAGGTAAGATCGAGCTACTGTCTGAAGTTAAAGGTACATTCATTAAATTTGGAATTTTCCATGAATCCCAAGGACTGGAAATGAGGGGAGATTCAGCTGGTTGTCAAGGGGGTGTGTCCCCATACCAAACCAGATTATACAAAATGTTATGCGTTCCTTTTTGGAAATCAACCAATGAGAGGCAAGAATACAAGCAAAATTAAATTATTTTCAATGAATTGATTTCAAGATTATCTTGTCCACAATAAGAAGAAAATAATGATTAAAATCAGATTTTCAAAAAGGCGTTAGAGATCTAAGTACGGTTTATCACAATATTGATCGCGCTATTTGACGAGAACTTAAATTTGTACGACTTTCTATATTGCTTATTTACGGGCGATAATTAGTTCGTTCTGCATTCTATTTTATAAATTGCACCTTTTCATTTTATTTGGATTTTAATTAATAAATTAAGAAAAACAAACAAGGGAAATGCTTATTTTACAAATAACATTCCGATAAAAACTTACGAAACGAAATTTACACGATTCTAAACGCACGATCTCGGACGATTAAAAACGCACACGATTGAGTCTGATACACGAACGATCTTGCACGTTACACGAACTATCACTCACGATACACGAACGATTCTACACGATTGGTTTGTCAACAATAACGTTCCAGCCACTGTATAAGCATTGCATTGTTTTTCAAAATTGTGAAATTCATAGCCCCAGGGTTAGGGGTTCTGGTGGTAGCGTGGAGCTCTTTTGATTATATATATTGTGAAAATACATCAATTTTTGGAAGATCGTCTTTTCTGCTCCTAAGCATTAAACAAACAAACTTAATGCAGATTTATGCTGTGAAATGGTGTCTGTAACAAAATTTTGAATTTCATGTCCCCTGAATAAGGGATTATGATGCTAGGGCAAGGTTTTATTGATTATAAAGAAAATGCACTAATTCTTTGAAATTTTTCCTCTGTTCATTATACCGATGATCTGAATACGTAGTTATGATGTTACGACGAGAAAGGGTATCTCTTCAGGAATTGAGAATTTCATGTCTTCTTGGTCTGGGGTTCTGGTTTAAAGTTGAGACTCTTTAAGTTTTATTGTGAAGATTTTTTTTCGTGGAAAATCTCCCAAACATCTGGGTTTATGTCATGATCTAAGTATAAAGTTATGATGAGCAGGGGTGCTTTTCTCAGAATTTTGAACTCCTGGTGGGGGCTCTACTTTGGAAGCTCTACTTATGATATACTGAAAACGAATTAATAATTTAAATTTGTTTTCTGGTATTATACAAACATTTATGATGAAGGGGGGTATGTGGTAACCACTTTTGAAATTATTATTTTAAAAGTGGTTGAGATTGCATTTCAATAATAAACATTGATTGCAACCACTCATGAAATAATTATTTGAATAGTGGTTAAAAGTGCATATAAATAACAAAACATTGGTTGAAACCACTATTGAAATATGAACACTATTAAAATACTTATTTCAATGGTAGTAGAGAATGCATTTCAATAAAAAACATAGGTTGTAACCACTATTGAAATACGACAACTATTGAAAAACGCATTTTAATAGTAGTTGAGAGTGGATTTGAATAACAAACATCAGCTGCAAGCACTCTGAGTAAAGGCCACCTTTTGATTTATTTCTAAATCTTCTCTAATTTTTTTCGTTTAAGTTGAAGTTAAAGAGTTGTTGCTAGAAGAGGAGAATGCAACCCTGGGTAACTATTTTGGGAATATTATGCTGTGATGCCTGTTTTTTGAACTGAATAGAATAAAGTAAAATTTTAGGATATTATAATGAATCTCACTTAATTTTAGACACAATCAAAACAGCAGAGGAAAATGACAACAATACACAAGAGCACGGGGAGAATAACAGAGAAATTGAGAATATTGATGAAATATCAAATGATCCTAAACAAATAGAACTGTCTATTCATGAAGATGATGCCAAAGGTAACACTAACATCAAACTCTTTTTTTCCTTTCTCTCTCTCTCCAAAAAACTGGAGAATAATGCTTTAATATTTGATAAAGCTTATTTAATTAATTGGTGATGTTTCTTAACAATTGATTAAAATACTTAAGGTATTTCATCCCTAACAGCCTACATGTAAGATTCAATGAATTTGAAAACATAAAAGGATGTATACGGTTGGAATACTAAGTATATTTAGACATAATTTCCATTTATCAAAATATATTACCATAAACATATACGAATGAAACGTGTCCTAATTTATGACTTTGACCTTTGTTTAAGATTTATAGAATTTAATTTTAAAAATCTTAACGGTTAAAAATATGTTTTTAATTGTCATTCTATTTCTCATGCTTTTATGCATCTTTCTCTACTTTAAAATACTTTGAAGTAATATCAGTGTGTTATACTCGTGATGGATATTTAAGCAAGAGAGTTATGTTCTATTAGAAATGGAAAACCTTAATTAAATCCACATCATATTGTAATTAAGCTGCGTAAATAGGATTCTTGCAGAGACAAATCTCTTGCACCATTTCTTCAACATTTCAGGTAAAAAAGAAAAGGTGTAATATTTGTTTCATATAATATTTAAGCAGAATGATCCTCTCTTTTGTTTACTCTTGTGACCTATTGGTATCTGTTTTCATCCGCCTTCGTGCATCGTGTGACTGCGACGTGCGATATGTGTAAACAATTGAACTTTTTTCATCTTCTTCCTGGAAACAGCTCAGCTTATTCCTGCCCATTTGGCATATACAACTGTGAATTTCATGGTGCCCAACCCCCCCCCCCTTTCTATGGGGTTTCTGTGAAGTGGAGCAAAAACCCCTTAAATGATGAATGATGCAAACCTTATCACTATTTTTTCCTTACATCCCAATACATATATCTTTCTGTCAAACGGATGAAATAAATGTACACATGTAATAAGCATTGAGTTCTTTTCCGAAATTGTGAAATTCATAGCCCCAGGTTAGAAGTTCTAGTGGTAGCGTGGAGCTCTTTTGATTATTTACGTAGTGAAAATACATCAATGTTTGGAAAATCGTCTTTTCTGCTCCTAAGTATTAAACAAAGAATCTTAATTCAGATTTTTGCTGTGAAATGGTGTTTGTTCCAAAATTTTGAATTTCATGTCCCCTGAATAAGGGATTCTGATGCTAGGGCAAGGTTTTATTAATTATATAGAAAATGCATTAATTCTTTGGTATTTTCTCCTCTGCTCATTATACCAACGATCTGAATACATAGTTATGATGTTATGATGTGGAAGGGTATCTCTTCAGGAATTGAGAATTTCATGTCCTCTACGTCTGGGGTCGTGGTGTAAGGATGGAACTCTACCAATTCAATAGTGAAGATATTTTTTTCGTGGAAAATCTCCCCATCTTCTGGGTTTATGTCATTATCAGGATATAAAGTTATGATGAGCAGGAATGCTTTTTTCATAATTTTGAACCCCTGGTAAGGGCTGTATCTTAGAAATTCTTATAATGATATTCTGAAAACGAATTAATAATTTTGAATTTGATCTCTGGTATTATTTAAACATTTATGATGAAGGGCGGTATGTGGCAACCACTATTGAAATAATTATTTTGAGAATGGTTAATAGTGCATTTCAATAATAAACATTGTTTTGAACCACTTATGAAATAATTATTTCAATAGTGGTTGAGAGTTCATATCAATAACAAAATAAAGGTTGCAACCACTATTGAAATATGATCACTATTGAAATACTTATTTCAATAGTAGTAGAGAATACATTTCAATACAAACATAGGTTGCAACCACTATTGAAATACGACAACTATTGAAAAACGCATTTTAATAGTAGTTGAGAGTGGATTTCAATAACAAACATCAGCTGCAAGCACTCTGAGTAAAGGCCACATTTTGATTTATTTCTTAATCTTCTCTAATTTTTTTCGTTTAAGTTGAAGTTAAAGAGTTGTTGCTAGAAGAGGAGAATGCAACCCTGGGTAATCATTTTAGGAATATTATGCTGTGATGCCTGTTTTTTGAACTGAATAGAATAAAATAAAATATTAGGATATTATGATGAATCTCACTAAATTCTAGACATAATCAAAACAGGAAAGGAAAATGACAACAATACACAAGAGCACGGGGAGAATAACAGAGAAATTGAGGATATTGTTGAAATATACAATGATCCTAAACAAATAGAACTGTCTATTCATGAAGATGATGCCAGAGGTAACACTAACATCAAACTCTTTTTTGTCTCTCTCTCTCTCTCTCTCTCTCTCTCTCTCTCTCTCTCTCTCTCTCTCTCTCTCTCTCTCTCTCTCTCTCTCTCTCTCTCTCTCTCTCACAGATTCATAATTGGAGAATAATGCTTTAATATTTGATAAACTTATTTAATTAATTTGGGATGTTTTCTTAACAATTGATTAAAATACTTAAGGTATTTCATCCCTAACAGCCTAAGATTCAATGAATTTGAAAACATAAAAGGATGTATACGGTTGGAATACTAAGTATATTTAGACATAATTTCAATTTATCAAAATATATTACTATAAGCATATACGAATGGAGGGTGTCATAATTTATGACTTTGACCTTTGTTGAAGAGTAATAAAAATTAATTTGAAAAATCTTTACGGTAAAAAAAATGTTTTAATTGTCATTCTATTTTTCATGCTTTTATTAATCTTATTCTACCTTAAAATGCTTTTAAGTAATGTGAGTGTGTTATATACGTGATGGATATTTAAAGATAGAGAGTTATGTTCTATTAGAAATGAAAAAAAAAAACTAAATTTAATCCACATTATATTGTGAATAGGATTAATAGGCGTAAATAGGATTCTTGCAGAGACAAATCTCTTGCACCATTTCTTCAACATTTCAGGTAAAAATGAAAAGGTGTAATATTTGTTTCATATAATATTTAAACAGAATGATCCTCTCTTTTGTTTACTCTTGTGACCTATTGGTATCTGTTTTCATCCGCCTTCGTGCATCGTGTGACGGCGACGTGCGATTTGTGTAAACAATTGAACTTTTTTCATCTTTTTCCTGGAAACAGCTCAACTTATTCCTGCCCATTTGGCATATACAACTGTGAATTTCATGGTGCCCAACCCCCCCCCCTTTCTGTCGGGGTGCTTTGAAGTGGAGCAAAAACCCCTTAAATGATGAATGATGCAAACCTTATCAGATTTTTTCTTACATCCCAGTACATGTATCTTTCTGTCAAACTGATAAAATAAATGTAATAAGCATTGAGTCCTTTTCCAAAATTGTGAAATTCGTAGCCCCAGGGTTAGAAGTTCTGGTGGTAGCGTGGAGCTCTTTTGATTATATATGTAGTGAAAATACATCATTTATTTCAAAATCGTCTGTTCAACTCCTAAGTATTAAACAAAGAATCTTAATTCAGATTTTTGCTGTTAAATGGTGTCTGTTCCATAATTTTGAATGTCATGTCCCCTGAATGAGGGATTCTGATGCTAGGGCAAGGTTTTATTAATTATGTAGAAAATGCATTAATTCTTTGAAAATTTCTCCTCTGCTCATTATACCGATGATCTGAATACATTGTTATGATGTTATTATGTGGAAGGGTATCTCTTCAGGAATTGAGAATTTCATGTCCGCTAGGTCTGGGGTCCTGGTGTAAGGATGAAAATCTATAAATTCAATAGTGAAGATATTTTTTTCGTTGAAAATCTCCCCAATTTTTGGGTTTATGTCATGATCTAGGTATAAAGTTATGATGAGCAGGGGTGCCTTTTTTCAGAATTGTGAACTCCTTGTGAGGGCTCTACCTTGGAAGCTCTAATAATGATGTTCTGAAAACAAATTAATAATTTTGAATTTGTTCTCTGGTATTATTCAAACATTTATGATGAAGGGCGGTATGTGGCAACCACTATTGAAATAACGATCACTATTGAAATACTTATTTTAAAAGTGGTTGGGAGTGCATTTCAAAAATAAACATTTATTGCAACTACTATTGAAATACGACCACTATTGAAATAATTATTTCAATAGTGTTTGAGAGTGCATATCAATTACAAAACATAGGTTGCACCCACTATTGAAATATGTCCACTTTTGAAATACTTATTTCAGTAGTAGTTGGAATGGATATAAATAACAAACATAGGTTGCAACCGCTATTGAAATACGACTACTATTGAAATACTTATTTTAGTAGCAGTTGAGAGTGGATTTCAATAACAAAAATAGACTGCAGCCACTCTGAATTAGAGGCAACATTTTAATTTATTTCAGAATCTTCTCTTATTTTCTTTCGTTTTAATTGAAGTTAAAGAGTTGTGGCTAGAAAAAGAGGATGTAACCCCGGGTAATTATTTTAGGAATATTATGCTGTGATGCCTGTTTTTGAACTTAATAGAATAGAATAAAATATAATGCTTTTATGATAATGAATCTCACTTAATTTTAGATATAATCAAAACTCCAAAGAAATATGACAATAATACGCAAGGGCATGGAGAGAATAACAGAAAAGTTGAGGCTAAAAATGAAATATCCAATGAATCTACACAAATAGAACAGTCTATTCATAAAGATAATGTCAGAGGTAACACTAACATCAGACTCCTTTTTTCGTGTCTTTCAATCTCTCTCTCTCTCTCTCTAAAAAAAATAATAATTGGAGAATAATGCTTTAATATTTGATAAAGCTTAATTAATTAATTGGCGATGTTTTCTTAACAATTGATTAATATACTTAAGGTATTTCATCCCTAACAGCCTAAGATTCAATGAATCAGAAAACATAAAAGGATGTATACGGTTGGAATACTCAGTTTATTTAGACATAATTTCAATTTATCAAAATATATTACTATAAGCATGTAAGAATGAAACATGTCCTAATTTTTAATTTTGACCTTTGTTGTGGAGTAATAAAATCAATTATCAAAATCTTTAAGGTATAAAATATTTTTAATTGTCATTCTATTTGTCATGCTTTTATCTTTCTCTACTATAAAATGCTCTGAAGTAATATCAGTGTGTTATACACGTGATGGATATTCAAGGATAGAGAGTTATGTTCTATTAGAAATAGAAAAGCTTAATCCACATCATATTGTAATTGAGCTGCTTAAAAAGGATTCTTACAGAAACAAATCTGTTGCTCAATTTGTTCAGCACTTAAGGTAAAAAAGAAAAGGTGTAATATTTGTTTCATATAATATTTAAACAGAATGATCCTCTCTTTTGTTTACTCATGTAACCAATTGGTATCTGTTTTCATCAGCCTACGTGCATCGTGTGACTGCGACGTGCGTTATGTGTGAATAGGTCTTCAGTACCCCTTGCTTGTCGTAAAAGGCGACTAAATGGGGCGGTCTTTCGGATGAGACCGTATAAGCCGAGGCCCCGTGTCACAGCAGGTATGGCACGATAAAGATCCCTCCCTCCTCAAAGGCCGTAAGTGCCGAGCATAGGCCTAAATTTGCAGCCCTTCACCGGCAATGGTGACGTCTCCATATCAGTGAAATATTCTGGAGAGGGACGTTAAACAGTATATAATCAATCAATAACAATTGAACTTTTTCATCTTCTTCCTGGAAACAGCTCAACCTATTCCTGCCCATTTGGCATATACAACTGTGAATTTCATGGTGCCCCCCCCCTTCCGTGGGGTTTCTGTGAAGTGGAGCAAATACTACTTTAATGAATGATGCAATCCTTATCAGTATTTTTCTTTACATCTGAATACATGTATCAAGCTGTCAGACTGTTGAAATATTGTAAAATTCATAGCCCCAAGGTTATGGGTTCTAGTGGTAGCGTGGAGCTCATTTGATTATATATGTATTGAAAATACAGCAATTTTGAAATAATGTCACTTATGAAATAAGGTTTTCAATAATCATTGAAATAAGGTTTTCAATAATCATTGAAATAATGATTTCAAAAGTGATTTAAATAATGATTCTGATCGTTGCTGAAAATAAGTCCAGTACATAAACCACGTGTGATAATTATGTTTTTAATTCATTTATTGAGTTGACCATTAAAATTACGACTTCTTGTGAATAATTGTTTCAACAGAAGTTGAAAATATATTTCCAAACACCACCACATTTTAATTATTATTGAAAAGACATCTACCTTTGTAATAAACCAAATACTAACTTCCCTAGAAATTTGGCTTTTTCATAACTTGATAAGTAGACTTTGACTTTGCTATCCATATGTGTAGTGCAGGTAACTACATGTATATGGGCGACAATTTATATATATATATATATATATATATATATATATATATATATATATATATATATATATATATATATATATATATATATATATATATATATATATATATATTAGGGATGTCAAATCTGTCAATTTTTAATACTCGGTTACTCGGACGTTTTTCCGATCGAGTACCCGGGTACTCGGTAAAAGTGTAAATAAATATGAACAAGTAAATTGAAGACTGTGCAACATTGTAAGCTATTGTAGAAATAAAACCAGATGCACTGATAGGAGGCTTATCCGTAAATGTATTTCTGTTGTAATAATGATGAGCATTTCGTGCCCGACGAAATTTAATATAACATTTAAAAAAAAAAAATATTTATTTATCAGATAAACACAAGAAATAAAATCGTAAGTTGTTCACAGTGTTTTTGTTGAAAAAAAATAATCTGCTCCGTAATTGTAAATGTAACTTTTTGTCGCGTTTGACGACCAGGTATCAGTCGTCAGAGCTACGTAACTTGATCAAGTTCTCCTAACAGAGCGGATTTACGATTTTCGTACTCTTTTTCGATCCTAGATTTTATGATATTACGGGACGGTATTTTGTAGTTTGGTGCAACGATGGCATACGTTTTTTTTCAAGCCTTTGCCTTCAACCAGTTGTATTGGCATATAATCAAACACAACCATATCAACAATCGCACGACGTGTAATATCATCCGCTCTTTCCCGAGAACTGACGGTTTCTCGGAGAATTGACAAAATTATTAAACATAATGGATCTTAAACGAAAACAAATAATTAAAGCCAAACAAGAATTAAGGAAGAAGCCAGCCGAAGGTGAGAAAAGTCAGTTACCCCAGATGCTTGGTCACGATAATTACTGTATAAACACTGCCACAGGCAATAACGGTCATTTAGAGTCGTAGTAAATCCTAATTACTGTATGTACAGGTGCAATGAGCATTTTACGTTTTAAAACAGATTGTTTAATGCATTAATAAATAAGCTTAGAAATATTCAAAATTATACATCCGAGTAACCGAGTACCGATTTTAGTATTCGATACTCGGACGTTCGAAAATATATCGAGTACCCGGTTAACCGGGTACTCGTTGACATCCCTAGAAATATATATAATAGATACTTTGCTATCCATATGTGTATATATATATATATAGTTATATATATATATATATATATATATATATATATATATATATATATATATATATATATATATATATATATATATATATATATATATATATATATATATTATATATATATATATATATATATAAAATAAATAAATATATATATGCAACATATATATATACTATATATAAATATAATATATGAGCATGCCCGACGAAATTTAATATATATATATATATAAACACAAGAAATAAAATCGTAATAGTGTTTTTTTGAAAAAAAATATATATATGACGACCAGGTATATATATACTTATCAATATTTATACTCTTTTTATATTTTATATATATATATGCAATATATATATATATATCAATATATATATATAATCATATACAATATATCAATATATATATATATATATATTTAGAATGATTTATATATATATATATATATATAATATATAAATATATATATATTATATATATATAAATTATATATATATATATATATATATATGCTTATATATAATATATATAAACATGCCACATATAATATATATATATATATATATATATGTATATATATATATATTTATATAAATATATATTTATATAATATATATATATATATATATATATATATATATATATATATATATATATATATATATATATATATATATATATATATATATATATATATATATATATATATATATATATATATATATATATATATATATATATATATATATAAAGCACAATTTACAACAACTCTTAAACTAACATAACTACTAACATAACTGCCCTAAGTGAAGAGATATTAATATAGAAAGCACAAAGAAATTCACTTTTACATGGATACCCACTTCCGCCCCAGCCCGGGGATGAACTATCGACCTACGGAATCTGTCTCCTATCAGTGCAGGAACAGCACGCTAGACCACTCGGCTATCTAGGCAAGTCATAAAACTTGCTTTCGATGCGGATAGAATTCTCGCGGCGCTGCCCTACACTACACGGTCATTGAGAATAGAAGTGAGATACAGTTATTTTGACATTAGTTTTAACAGAGCATTGTTACCAATACATGTTGTACTGAAATTAATTATTATTTATAAAGCACAGTTTACAACAACTCTTAAACTAACATAACTGCCCTAAGTGAAGAGATATTAATACAGAAAGCACAAATAAATTCACTTCTGGATTCTGCAAGGCAAATCAAACTAAACTGAAAAAAAGAAATAGTAAACATTTGAATTAAATTAAAACTATCTTTTTAGATATGTTTTCCCAGATTTATTATCAAACATCTTAATTCATCTTTAATCAACAAATTACCAAAATTTTGTGTGACTTTGACTGTGAATTCATGAGTTATTGAAATTGATATGTCGATACCCCAGAAAATTCTCATCATCTCCCGTGCAGATCAGTTACAGCCTTTATTCTCCTGTGCATTGAGTTCATCAGCGCATTTATCTTTCTTATAGGATAATTATTCAACCCTTTCGACGGTAGTCTAAAAAATGAGCGTAAATATAAATTCTAAAGCCAACAAATCCACAATCCAATGACACACAATTTTCGATTTAGGACAGAATTTACAGAATCCAGCTGGTTTGGTACGCGTGAATGTTTAAAGTGGGAATAAGGAAGCATACAAAATATTCTACCTTGACTAAATCAGTGCGACATTATGACGTCATAGTAGGCGAGATGACGTCATTTTTGGAACAAAAGATTTCGTATTATTGGTATTTAGAGATGTAATTTAGCTCTAAAAAAATGAGTAGAAACGTTTAAACATTAACACAAATTAATATTTTTTTTGTTAAGCTTTATCTGTCATTTTGATTAAAATCTACCACCGATGGTGTCATATGTGTACATCAAGTAACTTGGGAATTGATCATGTCATGTAAAGAGAATTTTGCTAGGACGGCATGTACGAAGATACGTAACATTTTGAGTTTAAATGCAATTATCGTGAATATCATGTGAAATTCAAATGGAGTACAGTTAAATAAACAGGTATGCAAATATATTTTCATCGATTATTTTCTCTTTCGAAGGCAGTCAGCTATATACGTATCCCGGTCGGCCTTTCGTGGCAAACATAATGCAACAGAACAACAATAACCTGGATTTTTCAAAACATAAGATTTTTACGGTTGGAAAGTTTGCCTTCTCACAAACTTGGAAAGTGTTGCTAGAATCCCGAATTAAGCATGGTTTTACGAAAAATCTCGATTCAAATGTATACATTTCAAAACACAGGATAAGGTTTCGTGCAAATATGTGGAATAATTATTTTACTAACAGAACAGTGGGATTCTAGCTGCACTTTTTAGGAATACTAGATGTTTTACAACTGAATACATGTATCAAGCTGTCAGACTGTTGAAATATTGTAAAATTCATAGCCCCAAGGTTATGGGTTCTAGTGGTAGCGTGGAGCTCATTTGATTATATATGTATTGAAAATACAGCAATTTTGAAATAATGTCACTTATGAAATAAGGTTTTCAATAATCATTGAAATAAGGTTTTCAATAATCATTGAAATAATGATTTCAAAAGTGATTTAAATAATGATTCTGATCGTTGCTGAAAATAAGTCCAGTACATAAACCACGTGTGATAATTATGTTTTTAATTCATTTATTGAGTTGACCATTAAAATTACGACTTCTTGTGAATAATTGTTTCAACAGAAGTTGAAAATATATTTCCAAACACCACCACATTTTAATTATTATTGAAAAGACATCTACCTTTGTAATAAATCAAATACTAACTTCCCTAGAAATTTGGCTTTTTCATAACTTGATAAGTAGACTTTGACTTTGCTATCCATATGTGTAGTGCAGGTAACTACATGTATATGGGCGACAATTTAGTTATATATATATATATATATATATATATATATATATATATATATATATATATATATATATATATATATATATATATATATATATATATATATATATTAGGGATGTCAAATCGGTCAATTTTTAATACTCGGTTACTCGGACGTTTTTCCGATCGAGTACCCGGGTACTCGGTAAAAGTGTAAATAAATATGAACAAGTAAATTGAGGACTGTAAAACATTGTAAACTCGTGTTCTGTTCTGTAGAAATAAAACCAGATGCACTGATAGGAGGCTTATCCGTAAATGTATTTCTGTTGTAAAAATGATGAGCATTTCGTGCCCGACGAAATTTATTATAACATTTTTAAAAAAAAATATTTATTTATCAGATAAACACAAGAAATAAAATCATAAGTTGTTCACAGTGTTTTTGTTTAAAAAATAATCTGCTCCGTAATTGTAAATGTAACTTTTTGTCGCGTTTGACGACCAGGTATCAGTCGTCAGAGCTACGTAACTTGATCAAGTTCTCCTAACAGAGCGGATTTACGATTTTCGTACTCTTTTTCGATCCTAGATTTTATGATATTACGGGACGGTATTTTGTAGTTTGGTGCAACGATGGCATACGTTTTTTTTCAAGCCTTTGCCTTCAACCAGTTGTATTGGCATATAATCAAACACAACCATATCAACAATCGCACGACGTGTAATATCATCCGCTCTTTTCCCGAGAACTGACGGTTTCTCGGAGAATTGACAAAATTATTAAACATAATGGATCTTAAACGAAAACAAATAATTAAAGCCAAACAAAAATTAAGGAAGAAGCCAGCCGAAGGTGAGAAAAGTCAGTTACCCCAGATGCTTGGTCACGATAATTACTGTATAAACACTGCCACAGGCAATAACGGTCATTTAGAGTCGTAGTAAATCCTAATTACTGTATGTACAGGTGCAATGAGCATTTTACGTTTTAAAACAGATTGTTTAATGCATTAATAAATAAGCTTAGAAATATTCAAAATTATACATCCGAGTAACCGAGTACCGATTTTAGTATTCGATACTCGGACGTTCGATCGAGTACCCGGTTAACCGGGTACTCGTTGACATATATATATATATATATATATATATATATATATATATATATATATATATATATATATATATATATATATATATATATATATATATATATATATATATAAAGCACAATTTACAACAACTCTTAAACTAACATAACTACTAACATAACTGCCCTAAGTGAAGAGATATTAATATAGAAAGCACAAAGAAATTCACTTTTACATGGATACCCACTTCCGCCCCAGCCCGGGGATGAACTATCGACCTACGGAATCTGTCTCCTATCAGTGCAGGAACAGCACGCTAGACCACTCGGCTATCTAGGCAAGTCATAAAACTTGCTTTCGATGCGGATAGAATTCTCGCGGCGCTGCCCTACACTACACGGTCATTGAGAATAGAAGTGAGATACAGTTATTTTGACATTAGTTTTAACAGAGCATTGTTACCAATACATGTTGTACTGAAATTAATTATTATTTATAAAGCACAGTTTACAACAACTCTTAAACTAACATAACTGCCCTAAGTGAAGAGATATTAATACAGAAAGCACAAATAAATTCACTTCTGGATTCTGCAAGGCAAATCAAACTAAACTGAAAAAAAGAAATAGTAAACATTTGAATTAAATTAAAACTATCTTTTTAGATATGTTTTCCCAGATTTATTATCAAACATCTTAATTCATCTTTAATCAACAAATTACCAAAATTTTGTGTGACTTTGACTGTGAATTCATGAGTTATTGAAATTGATATGTCGATACCCCAGAAAATTCTCATCATCTCCCGTGCAGATCAGTTACAGCCTTTATTCTCCTGTGCATTGAGTTCATCAGCGCATTTATCTTTCTTATAGGATAATTATTCAACCCTTTCGACGGTAGTCTAAAAAATGAGCGTAAATATAAATTCTAAAGCCAACAAATCCACAATCCAATGACACACAATTTTCGATTTAGGACAGAATTTACAGAATCCAGCTGGTTTGGTACGCGTGAATGTTTAAAGTGGGAATAAGGAAGCATACAAAATATTCTACCTTGACTAAATCAGTGCGACATTATGACGTCATAGTAGGCGAGATGACGTCATTTTTGGAACAAAAGATTTCGTATTATTGGTATTTAGAGATGTAATTTAGCTCTAAAAAAATGAGTAGAAACGTTTAAACATTAACACAAATTAATATTTTTTTTGTTAAGCTTTATCTGTCATTTTGATTAAAATCTACCACCGATGGTGTCATATGTGTACATCAAGTAACTTGGGAATTGATCATGTCATGTAAAGAGAATTTTGCTAGGACGGCATGTACGAAGATACGTAACATTTTGAGTTTAAATGCAATTATCGTGAATATCATGTGAAATTCAAATGGAGTACAGTTAAATAAACAGGTATGCAAATATATTTTCATCGATTATTTTCTCTTTCGAAGGCAGTCAGCTATATACGTATCCCGGTCGGCCTTTCGTGGCAAACATAATGCAACAGAACAACAATAACCTGGATTTTTCAAAACATAAGATTTTTACGGTTGGAAAGTTTGCCTTCTCACAAACTTGGAAAGTGTTGCTAGAATCCCGAATTAAGCATGGTTTTACGAAAAATCTCGATTCAAATGTATACATTTCAAAACACAGGATAAGGTTTCGTGCAAATATGTGGAATAATTATTTTACTAACAGAACAGTGGGATTCTAGCTGCACTTTTTAGGAATACTAGATGTTTTACAACTATGTTATTTACTCAAAGAAATTGTAAAAACTCCGGGGTATTGTTGTTCTGTTAGTCTTTTTATTAAGGAAAATTTCGCTATTAAAAGAAGTTATGTGGTGGTGGAGCACGTATTTGCATTATACAATCTTTTTTCTGTATGCAATAGTTAATATGGTAATTTATCAAACTTAATTTTCTTTAAAAAGGTTAAGTTTCCCGAGAAATGGCTCGTATGCTTCCTTAACATCCACGAAGTATCCACAAAGGTTAAAAGAAATTTATACTGAATTCAAAAACAATTTCTATAATTCTAATGCATCGTGTTGCACTTCAAATTGTGTTTATAAAATTCTCCATCATCAAGATGCACAAGTTTTTGGCCTTTTATTACTTTCCCCACGTGCCGCCATTCATTTCATATGGTTTAGTCGTTTTGAACAACGATTTTTGTGTAAATTAACCAAAGTGCACTTCTGAACAATTTTTATAATTTGCAGCCACATAGTCAATTTTAAACAATGTCCTCTTGCGTTTCTTTTTTCCTTTCATTATATACTGACACGCAAAAGAAATGCAACAAGCAGTAATCTACAAATGTTTGATCTTTTTCTTATGATTTTCAAAAGTGAATAAAGTAAGGCTAAACTCACTTTTCAGAACATCAGAGATTTGATAAAAATGTTTAATGTTTATCTGTTTACTTTAAAATATGACGGTTAAAACACCCCTCCCAGACATTCAAGAAAATCATGCAAGACTGTCCTAAACAACAATTGCAGCTGAATTTCCACGATACAATAGGTTTATTAATACCGATATCTGAGCGAAGGAATAATTTTTTGGCATTTTTAAATGCCATTTTTCCAGATGATTAGGTCGAATTTTCTCTAACTTAGAGCAGTGTAGCCACCCTTGGACTTCAGGTACAAGGACTGTCCCTAATGCATATGATACGTAAGACCCTGTTGAGGCGTAATCTAGTGAAATTTCTCATCAGCATCTCTCCATTACCTTTACATTGAAATATGGAAATGTGTACATAAGCCATTTTCAAGTAGCCTTAGCATCGTTACGAGAAACGAAAGGAGAGTTTATTGTCCCCCGCTTGAAAAGTGGGGGATATTAATTTGGGTTTGTCCGTCCGTCCGTCTGTCCGTCCGTCCGTCTTTCTGTCTGTCTGTAACGCTTTCGTTTCCACACGATATCTCGAGAATCCTTTGAGCTTTTGCAATGAAATTTAGCATAGCAACTCCCTATGGACTACAGAAGACCCCTATTGATTTTGAGGTCAAAAGGTCAAAGGTCAAGGTCAAAAATAAGCAAATTCTCTCTGTTTAAACACTTTCGTTTCCACACGATATCTCTAGAACCATTTGAGCTATTGTAATGAAATTTTATATAGCAACTCCCTGTGGCCTAATAAAGACCCCTATTGATTTTGAGGTCAAAAGGTCAAAGTTCCAGGTCGTAAATTTATATATTCTGTCTGTGTGTAAAACTATTATTTCCGGGCGATATTTCAAGATTTTGAGCTTATGCAATGTAAATTTATATCAAAACTCCCTAGGTTTAATAAAGGCTAAATAAATCACACACCATGGATTGTGTAAACTTTTGAGAATACCGAACATGAAAACATGAATATATACATGTATGTGACTTCACTTCTGCATATACTTCATACCGCGTAAAGCGATTCCGTGGTCTAGTGGTTATGTCTCTCGCTTCAAATGTGAGAGGTCCCGGGATCGAATCTCGGTCGAACCTTTCTTTTTTTTATATACTTTTTTTTTACTAAATGATAGTATTCAGCATGTGAAATGAAAAATTTATGAGGTTAAAAAATCATCATTACAGTGTGATAAAAATTCCATATAAAAAATCTTCTATACACATAATTAAAAATAAGCAATCAAATCTTTATATGCATATTGAAATACATGTATTTTTTTTTTTTTGCTTCAGTATACAAACTATACATGTATACATTTTATAATTCTACAAATTCAGTCAGGGGGAGCCGACTTTTTCCCTAAGCGGGGGACACGAATTCTCTGAATTAGCTTGTTTTTTTTTAAATATTGTTGCATTACTTATGATGAACAGTAAAAAACACTTAAATCTCCATAATATTGCCAAATATTTTGTTAAACATGCAATTTTTAATTTTTGTTAAGCAGACTCGAACTTGATTTCAGGTTATGGTATGGAAATCGTTCAACCGTTAAATTACCGATGTTTACCAAATTGAAGATATTCTTAATTTTAAGATACAAAAATCTTTACTTTACATAATTATTCCCCCCTTAAGAATGGCGTTGCGTTTCTTTTAGGTGTCAGTATATATATCCAATGAAAACAAAAACGCGATTAAATTTGATACAAATAGGATATGGTAATCTAACAACCAAGCTATATGATAAATGGGATGACTTTAACTTTTCTATCAACTTCCCTTACTTATGCAGCAATATACCTTCATCACCTGCATACGGAGTATATAAGGGGTGTTAAGGTTTCGTCAAAGGTCAACATGTCCAAAAATCTATTTTTACAATAACCCCAAAACTATGTGGGGTATAAATTAAAACTTTTACAGGTTATAAATATGTTACTGATTAATAGATAGAAAGTATCACTTGATAAATAAAATACTTGGAAAAAATTTTGATCGAGAAAAATTCTTAAAAATGCATATATTTTCAAAAAATACACCTAATTAATTCCGCGCTTTTAATGAAAACCATTAATGCAGAAACAAGATATGTTTATCAATGAAGGGCAAGTTGGATTTGGATAGCCTCTGGAAAGTTGTTTTCCCTGTTTATTTTGTCCAAATGTTAAGACTTGAAAGTGAAAGTACATTTCAAATGGCGTATTTAATAGGGGTCTTGTCTTCATACATGTCATGCTTTCAATAACATCTTTTCAGAGACCATTCACGTCCAACTTGCCCTTCAATGATAACCATATATTATTTCTGCAATGATGGTTTTCACAAAAAAGATATAACTAAGCAGGTGCATTTTTCTTTAAATATGCACATTTTCTGATACAATTTTTCTTAAAAAATATCTTTTAAAAATATATGTTATCAAGCGATACCTTCTATCTGTTAATCAATGATATATTTATAAACTGTAAACGTTTTGACTTTATACCACACAAAGCTTTGGAGCTATTGTAAAAATAATTTTTATTCATGTTGACCTTTGACGAAACCTTAAGAAAGTTCGTTCCATGATGAAATATATTCAAAAATTTCAAAGTAGTGCTCTACTAAAGCGATGGATTTTAAAGTGTGCTTTAGATTTATAGCGATTCATTTCTAGCAGGAAATTTTAGGATTTTTCTTCCATATGAAAATATATAAAACATCTTTAAAGCACCTGAATTATAGAAATGCTTGTCATTTTAAGTGAAAATAAAGGATAATTTACATTTGTTTCTTCGTAGCTTATCTTGCATCAGACAAACTAATGAGTGTAGGTATAAGAATGATAAAACATCACTTTTCAAAAGAACAGGTTTGCCATTTTTTAAAAATTTTTACAGGTTTGATGTTTTTTGGATAGTTTTTGAAAGGATGTTTTGACCTGTGTGCTGAATGTATATCACAAATATGCATCATCCCTATTTTTTCTGAACAAACATAATCTGTTTTAATACCTTCCCTCCTCTTATTATTCAACAAAAGACCGCTAAGACCTTATCAGTAGCAAGAATTGACTAAACATATTTGTTAAAGTATAACAAACTGTAAATATCTTCTCATCATGTTTCTTTTCGAAAATAAAAGAAAAATATGGAACACACTTTCAGAACACGCTTTATATCTCAGTTGATTCGATACCCAAGAGCATGCTCTACGTTTGAAAAATTTTAAAAGAGGTAAATTATTGACAAGCAAGTTGACGAAACAAGAATATCATCAGTCTCGTTTAAATTCATCATTTCGTAAGTTCTATGGTCGATACAATGACCTTGTCAGCAAATACAATTTATTATTGAGTCAAATTCTGACTGACGTTTTTCATACTTATTGTAAGTCTATTATTTATACACTGAATTGACGTCAGATTTTTCCGTTATTGCCTGATCATGACAGGGAGCACACGGCGTGTGTGACCCGTCAGCAGGGGATGCTCACTCCTCCATGGCACCTGATCCCACCTCTGGTGTTCCAGAGGTCCGTGTTTGCTCTGCTCCTTTTTTGTATTGTTAAATGGTCTCTGAGATTAAATACTGTTCTTTATTTCCATATCCTTATTAAGCCAGATTGTGCTTTAGAGGAAAATGATATTTTCCCATGAAAGATATTCAGTAATGTTAAGTTTAGATATCTTTTATTCCATGCTGGTTGCACACTGAGCTTTTTTTTTTAGAGTGAAATGTTTTATGCTGGTTCTAAAATAACTTTTAAGCTATTTTGTACAATTTTTTCATTATATTGTGAGATATATACTTAGTATATTCTGAAAGATAGGAAAACATTGAGCCACTCTAAGCGTTAAATTAATATTTTTCATAATATCTAAACATAGGCATCATAGGTTCACTTTTTCTGAATAGGTATATAAGATAATTTTTATCAGTCTGCTAAGTTCAGCAAAAGTTAAAGACTTGAAAATAATTCTTTATTTCCTTGTTACATTTTAATGGCAGTAAAAACACATTTTGTAAGTGCAGAAAGGAACAAAAATACTATGCGAAACAATTTAAAACTTTGTTCTTAGTCAAAATTTAATCATAATGAGTCTTTTTTAATAAATTAAAAGTTTATGTTGTCCCATGGTTTATTCAGATGAAGATTGAGAGGAAAACGTCGAAGATGTTATTTTTGATTTTGGAGACAAATTTCATTACAGAACAGTCATATTAAATGTACTCTAAAGCCTAAAGAAGAATATTTACCCCTCACTTTATGTTTTGAATTTTTGTTAAAAAACAAAGTGTGTTATATAAGAGGATATGATATATCAGATATTATTCAATATCAAAGTCCATAAAACAATGCAAAATAGGAGCAAAGTAAACACAGACTTCCAAAACATCGGAGGTGGGATCAGGTGCCATGGAGGGGTGACCATCCCCTGCTGACCGGTCACATCCGCCGTGTGCTCTTTTTTTTATAATTGGGAAATAACTTTAAAAAATCCGTCGTAAACGCAGGTATAAATAATAGACTAACAATAATTATGAAAAACGTCAGTCAGCATTTGACTCAATGATAAATTGCTGACAAAAAATTGTTTCGACAAAAGAACTTACGAAAGGATGACTTTAAACGAGACTGCTGATATTTCTGTTTCATCAACATGTTTGTCAATAATATACCTCACATTAGAAATACGTAGAGCATGCCCTTGCCTATCAAACCAATTGAGATATAAAACGCCGTATGCAGGTGATGAAGGTGCAATGTGATTGTTAATTTAAGTATTTTGTATATCGCTGCAAAAGTATGTTGACAATTGAAAAGTTAAAGTCATCACGTTCATCATAGAGCTTAATTGTTTGATTACCGTTAACGTCTTTATTAAATCATTCCACCTTTATTTATGGGAAAAATAAATGTGGATAAAGGGCCCTAACGTGATATGCTTTATATACACATTAAGAAAAAAAAATAATCACTAGCATACTTTAGAGTCAAAAGGTCCAATAATTTCAAGTATTAACGGAATAAATGACTGTAAATAATTGAAATTAATTTACTTTAGTCTTTAATATTTTTGTAAAATCTACGACATGTATATGTTCTGTTAATGTTCAATATAAGACACCGGCTAAAAAAGGTATGTTTTTTCTGTTTCTGGTGCTTTAATCGATTTCGGAATTTTTAAATGTACCAAAATAAACTTAAATTCAGATTTTATAATATCTTACTTGACAATCAAGCCTTCTGCAAATTAAAATATTTTAAAGACAACTCGGATAAATCTAGGTTTGATCTATAGTTGAGGGAGCAGTCATTTTATCATTAAATTGTTTCTAGAATATTATTGCCCCCTGATTCGAGAAAGCGCGGGGACATTACAACTCATTCGTCTGTCCGTCTGTCCGTCTGTCAGTCTGTCCATCCGTTACAAAAAACTTTAACTTTGGTAATATTTTTTAATTAGAAGAGAATTTTTGCTTCAATCTGAGATTATAATTGTTCTTTCATTGCAAAAATGTTCTTTATTTTTGTCATTGATATAAATCATCATAATATTAATATTGCAATTAAATTTTTGGACATCAGAGTTGCAGCTCATATTGCTTTAACTCTTTACAACTTACTGAACTGTTTTGCAACACATACTTAATGTTCACGTCATAGAAATAGAAATTTACGATTTCCCCGCAAGAACCTTGTAGCGTGGTACATGTTTCTCTAAAGTTTAGCGAAAATATTATCATGTTAATTCAAAATTAACTTTTCTTATTTTATGAGATTTTTACAAGTATAAAATAAAAGGAAATTGGCATTAAATTAAAAAATAATTGAAATTTTTAAAGTGCGTGAAAATGCGTGATTGCGGGGAAACGGTATATGCGTGATTCTGCGTTAGAAAAAGGAAATGGTGTATGCGTTAAAACGCTTGACTGCGGGGAAAGGGGGTTAAACATGTTTGTACATGTACCTGAGAGAAGACCTTTCTGAAAGCACTACGATTTTTTTACCTCATTGCCTTGACCTTGAAGTTTGTACTACTTTCAAAAAATTTAACCTCGGTAATTTCTTTTGAATGAGAAGAGATAGGGTTTTCATATTAAACACATGTATATTACCTCTGACAAGACCTTTCTATATACACCCAAGGACCTTGACCTTGAAGTTTGACCTACTTTTCAACATTACTTTGAATAGATCATAAGGTTTGAGTAAGAAAGATAGGCTTTGATATAAACATCTGTATTACATTGTATTACATATGACAAAACATTTTTAAATATACTATGATTTCTCATGTTGACTTTCATATTTGACATGTGCATTACCTACCTGTAACAAGATATTTCCGAGCATGCTATGATTTTTTTTACCCAGGGCCTTCACCTTGAACTTCACGATTGACCTTATTTAAAAAAAAATATCTCCATTGATAAATTTTCAGCCTCATATGATTGATTGATTGTATATTGTTTAACGTCCCTCTCGAGAATTTTTCACTCATATGGAGACGTCAACGTATGCCTGTGAAGGGCTTTAAATTTTGACCTTTACTCGGCACTCAGGGCCAATGAGCAGTGAGGAATCTTTTTCGTGCCAGCGCCTGCCGCTGACACGGGGACTCGGTTTTTAAGGTCTCATCCGAAGGACCCGCAACTTTCACTTCAAAATGCCGAGCGCATAAGGAACAGTTGCTAACAATTTTTTATCGACTTAGGTCAGTGGCGGTCGAGATTCGAACTCACGACCTCCCGATCACGAAGCGAGCGCTCTTTTGACTGAGCTACCGTGAGAGGTCAGCCTCATATGTTCGGGCGTTCATATTTGACACAATAAGCCATAAAAATGACATCTCAGCTACAAGGACAACGACAGCGGAAGACCACAATCTTTGAATTTGCTTGCTATTACCTTGTTTATAGATCATTATTTAGACTTTTTAGACTTTTTCAATGAAAATGATAGTAATATGATAGTAAGCAAAACTTTTCAACAGTTGGTGCTAGGGATTTCATACTTCACAAGTGTATTGTGAGAAAGCATTTCATAGGGTATAAACATTTTTGTCCTTTTGACGTTCACCTTGTGTTTGACCCTCTTTTTAAAACCTAAACCATGGCTATAACTTTTGAACAGGTAGTACCACGACTTTGATATTCACATGTTTGTTTCTATTGAAAAGACTTTTTTGGGATACTAACAATTTTGACCTTTTAACCTTAACCTTGTAGTTTGACTTGCATCCATAGTTGCCATAAGCTGCCTTATTGGGCATTACTGTTTTACAAACGCGTCTTATTAATGGCTGTTTTTGTCAAGGCGGACGGGTACAAAATTATATAACTTGTGTTTTATGGTTAAAGGAATGAGTTCCTGAAATAAGAGTTACTTTTTTAAAATCTAAAGAATGATATATAAGACTACCCAAAGTTAATTCTACGTTAAATGTGTTCTGGAAAAAACCGGTTGAAACGAATCTTTCAAAGGCGGTATTTTTTTAGTTTGTACTCAAGTCTGCTTTTACTTTTAACAACTAAAATTACATTTTATATAACAATCAGCATTTGTAAATACTCATTTAATTAAATTTTTGTTTGCTCATTATTTTCTCCCTCCAACGTATGTTTTGATGTTTTTGTATGACGTTTAAAATGGAATTAATTTTAGCCAATCTAAAGTCTGCAAAAAAAAAAACTCTTTGAAAAAAACGTCTGTAAAAGAAGAAGCTTTCCGTCTAAACAAATCTTCTAACACAGTCTTAGCTCATTATTATTATTATTTATCTTCATTTTAAGAATCCAATTAAAATGTTTTTCTTTTATTTCAAAATATAACAACGGCAAAAATTATACGGATTTTTATAATTGATATTGAGATTCCCAAAATGACGTTTGTGAAAATCTGCCTCCACGTGTTATGCACTGACCCTCTCACTCCTTGGTGTATTCTTTGGTACCTCTAAGCTTTATGACAGAGTATACATTGTATTTACGGCAAGGTTAGATTTAGCACCCAGGAGTCAGGACAATTATTTCTGGATAGACAATATTACCATGAGAGAATTTTTTTTAATTATGAACCGGCATAATGATATTATTTATTACAGGGGCACATATTTTAGAAAATTCACAAAGTGTCATAGAACTAATTAACTGTATATTATTAAATGTTTTATTCAAAGTATTCTATTTTTTTTACTTTTATTGTAGAGCAATTGCAGAATATTAACTTGAGTGATTACCACATATGGACGACAAAGCTTTCTGGTCTGTATTTATTCAATTATCTATACATACAACCCCCTCCCCTACCTACTTACACATTGTTACTCTTAATTCGTGCCAATTAATATAATGTAGGCATTAATGATAAATGTTATAGATTATAAAAAAATGTATAGAGGCACAAGATCAAACCTAGTCTAGATGGGATTTACTGTTGCTGTCATCTTAAATTCATGAATAAAAAAGCCTTAAATGATAAAACTCCGATCAGTACCCTATCTAAGTTTTCAGGAACTTGTGTCCAATCACTTTGATAATATTGTAAATAAAATATGTTGAAAACAAACACAAAAATATGGTGGATCTAAGAAAACGATACCGCCCTACTCGACCTTGAAAAAAGAATTTTAGCCTCTTGTTTGATACTAAAAATTAGAGATGATATTTTATTAACCGTATTCCAAGGAATTAAATATAACCACGTTACATGTACATAAGTCAGTGATAATCTGACTCTATTATTTCGTTAATACAAAAATGTAGCGTAACGAGCTTAATATTCAGGCGCGTGAAATTGGCAACATTCTAGCATTCTTTTCCTGCTTATTTCTATACTGTTGAAACTTGCAATTATAAGTCAAGCAAAATGTTATCCTAAGAAGGGGAAAATTATAAGTGAGTGCGCATATACTTATGCACATAATACGAAGTACAATGTTTTAATTCAGGTTTAGTCCTAATATCTATGGCTTTCTTTCATGCTGTATAAATGTTTTTGTGGGTAGTTACAGATGTATTTTTAATTTTTATTTTCAGATCAGTTCTCCACACTGACTGATGATGAGGTGTCCGTGTTATTCTGTTTTCTGTGTTCTGACTCCGGTCCTCCTGACTTCTCTGACACAGAATGGCTGGACTTGATTAATAAGTTACCACGGAGAGTGCACTATAAATCTGTCACACATGAGGAAGCACAGGAAACTCTGGATAGATTGAAGTCACGTGATTACCTTTGGGGAGGTCAGGATAAGATCACAAAGGACACAAAGGATGAGACAATGTATAGGATAGCATCAATTGACAGTCGTATACCATTCCATTACAGTAGTTATAACATAGCCAGTGTGTACCTGCGATCATACAGATACAACAGAAAACCTGGAGAGAAGTCTGTCATTAGTAGAACAAACTCTGATGATTCCTTACTGATTCGCCGTCTACAGATGAACATACTGACTCACGTCACCATGGTGGACACGGATATATATGCTGAGATACACCAGATATGTAAGTCAGAGTACAGAAATGTGATTTATTTATGTCTCCTTTCAGAATGTATTAGTGATTATTTTTGTTTTATTTTTTGAAGAGTGAATCGAAGCTATTATAATTCAGTATATTTTTGGTATTTATTCATATTATCCTTCATTTATGTCATAAACTTTAATGAAAATAATTGTAGAAATTAAAACTGAAAAATATAATTAATCGAATAACTTAACACACACCTTTAATTAATCGATAAATTTACTTGTATTTGTACTTGCATAAGAGTGTTAACTCTAAATGTTTTTTAGACAATTTTCTTTTTCTGCAGTGAAAATCCCAGCAAATATGTTAAAGAGCAACAAATATAAACGAAAAGAATTTTTAAAAGATCTGAGACAAGAAGGGAAAGTTGAAGACTACAGGGGACGATCACCGGACGGTGTAAATTACGTGATGTGGCTCTGGAGATACGACCGTGAAGCGAGACCTGACATCGTGAGATCTTGTATAGGTCTACATCCACACTGGGACCTTTACATCATCGACAACAAAGCTTACAGAAAACAAAGTAAGAGGGATGTTAGCTTTCCAGAAAAAAATAAGTGTCATCTCTGTCGCTTGAAATTGTTAGAGAATTAATAATTGGAATCTAATTGTATTAGTATTGAACTGTTTAATATTTTCGTATACATGTACTTCAGTCATGATGAATATTTTTACTTACTATTGTAATGTTGTTTAACGACTTACAGAAAAAACTTTGAGACGAAACATAGGACGTGTGGCAGCCTCCGGGTGGTCATAGACTTACGGCCGAATTTTGTCGCAACTTGCAAGTCTCAAATCTTTGTAAAACAGTTCTATGCCGTAAATTCGGTGGTATAACCAAATCTACGACTTATGACCTTTTGTACAACGGGCCGCAAAAATACGTAATAAGTCGTCTCCTCGTCCCTTTTATTGATCGGAGTAACTCATCGTTGACTAAAGTAGCAATTGAGAAAGGGGTCCTTTTCTGATACCTCTATATTTAATGAAACTGTATATAATGTACAAAATGATTAGATGTAGCGAAAATTGTTTGAATGTTTATCTTTCATTTATTTACGTTAATTATATATTTTTCATATTTTTTCTCATTTTTTAAAAATAATATTTCTGCCTATTTGTATGGTGATTTATTTATTTGTTCATGTCTTTTTTCGTTTAAGATAAACATCATACTTATTCACCAGAAGTCAGGTGTCTATTGTACTGCTTACTGCTAACTGAAAAATATCAGCTGAATTTCAAAAAACAATCACACAGGATCCTAAAAGGCAAAATCAGAGAAAGATATTTCTCTAATATTACTGAAAAAGACTTGAGAGATCTTCCAGATGAAATCACAGAAACACATAATGGTGTGATAACGTTTAAATCAGACGACATCAGACATGACGTCATGTACGCCTTCGTTACGGAGTGTCTGGTGGAGGACAGAGATTTGGATTTTTTCCTGACCTCGGCGTCACATGACGTTATATCAGAATACTGCCGGTCCTGGTATTATAAGAGGAGTGAGGGAGAGAGATGTCTGTATGTACCGGACATACCGGAGAAGATGTACGACCTCCTTATAGACAAACTACAGCTGGACATCATCTCACACTGTACCACGTCTGACGGGAGGATTCATGACAAAATCAGTAAACGTTGTAAGAACATTTTTACCTCTGTGTTTATCAAATCTTAACAATATCATCACAATTCTTTTTAATATGACATGCTGTGATGTTGCATTCCTGTATTTTGTGTACATTCTTGCAGAACTTTATCATTATTTTTGCGAAATTACATGTAGTTTTTAATTGTTCAAATGTAATTGTATTAAAGCGTACATATGATCATTTACATAATATAATATGCTTGATATTTGGAGATACTTATCACATGAGGGGACTATTTAGCTGAAATACCCTGTAACACTTGAAAAAAGTCACTATGTTTCTTTTCTAAAACACAAACGGTGTTCTTTTACATACATGTAATAAAAATAGATGTCCTAGCTGAAAATAAAGCCGATGAATCAGCAAGTAAAAATTGCAATTTCTTGAAGCATTTAAACACAAATAAAATATAAAACTATAGTACATATTTCGGAGACTTGAAGCATATTAATGCCAGAGTTTTAAGTCGAAACTGAAAAGAAAAAATATAATTTGTGTTCAGATATGAATCTTTATGTTATACCTTGCTGACTTTTTAAAAATACAGTAGGAGTCCCAGAAGAAATACTAAAATGGGACCAGGAGGCCAGAAAACGGTATGTGGAGTGCGCTAAGAGAGGAACACAGACAGTCCATCACGCCCGGGGGATGATTGTAGGATGTGCTGGGGCGGGGAAAACCACGCTACTTAAACGTCTGCTCGGTTGTAGTGAAAAGGAGATAAAGAAAATAAAATCTACTGAGGGATTGGAGGTGCATGAGGAAATATTTGATATTTGTGATAAAACAAGATCATTAAAAGGTAACGTTATAAAAAGCACTTAGCTACTTTTTTTCATGACTGCATATATAAGTAGCTTAAGAATGTTTATTTAAGTTTGGTTCATGGTTACAACTTAGTACATTACAAAATTTCTTCTCAATGATGAAAACTTTAAAGACCACGTTGTTGATTTCTTGATAATTCCGAATAAATGCAAGTTTTTAAAATGAAAGCCAATGTAAGTTTGATAAATGACAAGCAGTACGTATACGTATTAATGGGGTGTTAAAAAGAATAAGAAAAAGAAATGAATTAAACAGGTGAAATTTATCATATGACATATAAATAAATTAAGGCTTATGCATTAAATTCCATGAATTTTATTTAAGTTGTCGTGAAATTTGTTATATTAAGATTTTTGAGATGTACTGTATAAGTGGAAATTTTAGCGAGACGCAAATTTATCGATTTCTCCTTCAAAACTGGTATTTTATTTTAGCGAAAAGTAATTTTATTGATTTTAAAATATTCACTCAATAAGCTAGTAAAAATAACACGCAATTTATTTTTAGCGATATTCAATTTTAGCAATCTCAACAGCCTCGCTAATAATGCCAAAATTAAATCCTCAATGAAAATTCTACTGATACGGTATTTATCATGGTTTCATCAATTTACGTTGGCATCAATTTTCGTGGATTTTATAAAACAGATGTTTTCGAGGAAACGTAATTTCGTGGACAAAAGCATGGCTTATACAAATGAATGTCATATTTCGTATTTCAATTAACATTTGAATTCGTGGATCTGCACAACAACGAAATCCTCGAAAATTGGTGCTCAACGAATATTGATGAAACCACAGTATTGGATAGTTACGACTCAAAATCAGAGAGAAAATAAGGGGTCAATGTACATCTTATTGAGCTACCGTACAATTAAGTTGACCTATTCGAACTTCATTTTCTTTAACTCTTTGGTTAATTAATTTAAACAGTATTATATTTTAGCAGATGTATCCATGGTAATAAATATAATTTTATTTTACATTGTATAGTTTGGGTACAAATTAACCTTCTTATTAGCAGACCTATTCTTGTACATGTATTCATATGAAGCAGAATTGTGCAAAATCTTAAAAGTGAAAAGAAGAAAACACCTGTTGTTGCCCATAACTCGAAATTTAGATATATCGACGAAATATTGTCAATTAACAATGGTAATTTCCATTCTTATGTCGATACGATATATCCTAGCATTACTAAGCTTGAGATAAAAGATACCACAAAGTGTGACACATTTGTTTTTATATTAGGATTTTTAGGTCACCTGAGTAAACTCTATTGCTATCCGTTTTCGTCTGTCGTCGTGCGCCGTGTGTTAAGATTTGAACATTTTCAGCTTCTTCTCTGCAACCACTCAACCAATTTCCACCAAATTTGGCATCAATCATTTATGATTAAAGCGGACCAAAAATGAATGTCATGGTCCCTGCCCCCCTTGGGCCTGAGGGGTGGGGCCAAAACCACTAAAATTAATGCTATCTTTATAAATCTTTTTCTTTACTCCTGGACATCAAGCAGTCAAATCGTTAGCATGATTACCATTGAGCCCTCTACCAAAATTGTGCAATTTATGGCCCCGGACCTGGGGTTCTGGGCTAGGGTGGGGCTCTTTTGATTAAATAGTGAATATGCATTATTTTTTTTAAAATCGTCGTCTCTGCTCCTGGGTATTAATAATCTAAGTTAGTACATAGTTATGATGAGCAATAGTGCCTCTACCAAAATTGTGAATTTTATTGCCCCAGAGTCAGGGATTCTGGTGTTAGGACGGGGCTCTATTGATTATATAATGAAAATGCATTAATTTTTTCAAAATCTTCTTCTCTGCCCCTGGGTATTAAATAAACTAACTAAGTACATGTATATAGTTATGATAAGTAAAAGTGACTTTACCAAATTTCTGAATTTTGTGGCCCAAGGGTCAGGAGTTCTAATGTTATGGCGGGACTCTATTGAATTTATTGTGAAAATGCAGTGATTCTTTGAAATCTTCTTCTCTGCTCCCGAGTATTAAATAAACTAACTAAGTACATAGTTAATGTTATGGTAAGTAAGAGTGTCTTTCCAAATTTCTGAATTTTATGGCCCCAGAGTCATGGGTTCTGGTGTTAAGGCAGGGCTCTATAGAAAACTTCTTTTCTGTTTCTGGATATTAAATAAACTAATTTAGTATAAAGTTATAATGCTTCAACTGAATTTGTTTATTTCTTGGCCCCTGTGTCAGGGGCTTTGCCATTCGGTGTAAGGGGTGGGGATGGGGGGCTCTTTTGATAATGCAGTGAAAATGCATTAATTCTTTGAAAAAAAATTCTTATGCTCCAGGGTATTTGCTAATAATCCAGGTATATATATTCATGAGGAATAAAGGTGCATCTAGCAGAATGGTTAATTTCATGACCCCGGGTCAGGGGTATCAGAGGGGGGGGGGGGGTACAAAGTCTGAAAATGAATTAATGCTCTAAAATCTGCTCTCTGGTATTAATCAACCATTTTTGATGAAATAAAATCTATGATAAAATTTCTAAAAATTTGAAATATGTGGCTCCAGGGTCAATGCTTTCTTTGGGGTGGGGTGCACAACTGGTTATAAAGTGGAAGTGCATTTTCTCTCTGATCTACCTCTGGGTAGTAAGTAAATGGAGTAAGCATGCTAAGTTTATAATTATGATAAGCAGTGGTTTCTCTATCAAAGTTGTGATTTTCATGGCCTCTGCTTTAAAACACGAAACAAATTCAATTGTTGAAGTTGTTACATGATACTTAGGTGACCTATAAGGCCCGTGGGCCTCTTGTTTACTCCAAAAAACGTTCATAGTAATTTAACAACCAAGATCTATGATAAATGTGATGACTTTAACTTTCTCTATTGTCATTTTTCCTTACCTATGCAGCAATATACCGTCATTCCCTGCATACGGAGTTTATTTATCTCAGTTAATTCGATACGCAAGGGCATGTTCTACGTAATATGAACAATTACTAAAACGAGGTAAATTATTGACAAACAAATTGATGAAACAAGAATTTCAGCTGTCTTGTTTAAATTCATCATTTCGTAAGTTCTATGGTCGGTACAAGTACCTTGTCAGCACCTACAATTTTTCATTGTGTCAAATGCTGACTAATGTTTTTCATACTTATTGTTATTCTATTATTTACACACTGAATTGACGACGGATTCTTCCGTTTTTTCCCGATCATGACATGGAACACTTGACCGGTCTGCATGGGATGCTTACTCCTCCACCTGATCCCACCTCTGATGTTTTGGAGGTCCATGTTTGTTTTGCTCCTGTTTTATATTTTTTAATTGAATTTGATCTTGAATACTGTCCGTTATTTCTCTATGTTTCATTGAATTTTTTTATCATTGAACAAATTTTGAAAATTAATGAGTGTCAATTAATGTGTGACCTTTTTCACTAAAAAGGAAGTTGTTTGGGGGGCTAAAATTCCAAATAGGCAATAAAATATTTTCTTGTATGAAACATTTTACAATTTTAGTGTAGATCCGTCACAAAAATCGAGTAATTTAAACTAATGAAAGAAACAATTGGGGTCAGTGTTTTACAATATTTCAAATATTGGTCAAATTATTCGATTTTCGGGCGAAAAACGATGTAGATATTTTCATTTCTCGGCAAAGTTTTTTTTGAGAAAGGATGTAAAATTTGTTCTAAAAATATAATATATTGAGACCTATATTGTATATTGGAGGTCAATATCAGAAATCATTGTATAGCCAGGGATATAAACGACAGTCGGAAATGTCAGATAATTTTTTTTTATAACCACCTAAATTATATCACTTTTTCAACAACAAACTAGACATTTTATTAATTATCATCATAATCTAGTAAAGGTAATAATGACTGCTGTTAATGTTGATTATCTGATAGCATACATGCATGCCAGTGATCATAATTGTAGTTTTATGAAGCATGTCAAAATTTTACTCTTACATTGGCGTCATTTGAGGATCATTCTTTAGACTAGCTGATTTCAATTTTTAGCGCGACAAATAAACAATGATGATAAAAATGGAGAAGACTCTGCTACAAATGTTACCGCTAAGGCGCTTACTTTCTTTGACTTTGGAGGACAGTGTGCATACTACGCCTGTCACCAGATTTACCTGACCAGGAGAGCTTTCTATGTTGTGGTGGTGGACGCCTCTAAACGTCTTGACCAGAAGGTGGATAAGAAAGTATGTGATCAAGACGGAAGCGTATTTTCTGGATGGACCTATGGAGGTACGTGAATAAATGTTATAACCTCGGTTATAACTTGCCTTCTCCGTTTTAATTGTAATTTGATGTCTCATATGTAAATATATGAATCTAAAAGGAGCATCTAAAAAGGCTTAAAAAAAACCATGGCAACAAAATGGATCAGCAACTATTCTATAAATGATAATAATCTTTATTTTTATATTAAAGAGGCCGAGTCTACTTTTTTTCTGCCTTAGGGATTTTGAAAATTTTTGTTAATTAATTTTTACTGTAATATTTATTGTTTAAAGATTAAACAATCGAATGTTTACCATCTCGATTTTTTAGGGTGACATCTCAAGTTTCTAGAAAAAAAAATACAAAACTCTGAAAATTGTATTTAATACTTCAAATTTTGGAGTAAGATAATACTGTATTTTTGGAGTAAGATAATACTGTAAGAATGAGTTTAAATCCTTATAACGTCAAAATGCTACTGAAGTCAATATGACATCATCAGTCATTAGATTTATTACTGGAAATTAAAATCGGCGGCAAAAATTGCATGACAATTTTCCGAAGGTGGATAGCAAAAACTTTACCTCGGGGAATAGTTTTGCTAAGCGTGGACTATAGAAGATAGTTATTCTTCCTTCTGAACTTTATGTAGGAAACATTTTAATAGAAGTATGATGATTATTGTATCAATATATGTAGTAATTAAAAAGATTTTATGTTTAAAGACGGATGATACAAACTTTAGTTCAAAAACTTGAAAATAACAAGATGATTCTTGTTTTAATGAGTAAAATGAACAAGTTTCACCCGAGTAGTTTTTCATTTTTAGCTCACCTGAGCTGAAAGCTCAAGTGAGCTTTTCTGATCACATTTTGTCCGGCGTCCTTCTGTCTGTTTGTCTGTCCGTCTGTCTGTAAACTTCTCATATTTTCGACTTCTTCTCAAGATCTGCTGGGCCAATTTCAACCAAACTTGCCACAAAGTATTCTTGGGTAAAGGGGATTCAAGTTTGTTCAAATGAAGGGTCACGCCCTCATTCAAGGGGAGATAATTGGGAATAAATGAACATTAAGTGGCATATTTTAAAAATCTTATTCTCAAGAACCACTGTGCCAGATAAAATGAAACTTATGGAAAAACATCCTCAGGTAGTGTAGATTCAAGTTTGTTCAATTCATGACCGCCGGGGGTAGGCCGGGGCCAAAATGGCCGACCAAAGTTTTACATAGAAATATTTAGGAAAATTCTTTAAAAATCTACTTCTCAGGAATGACAAAGCCATAATTCATCATATTAATATGGGAGCATGCTCAGGTAGTGTAGATTCAAATTTGTTCAAATCATGACCCCCGGGGGTAGGTCGGGGCCAAAATGGCCGACCAAAGTTTTACAATGAAATATATAGGAAAATTCTTTAAAAATCTTCTTCTCAAGAATGACAAAGCCATAATTCATCATATTTATATGGAAGTATGCTCAGGTAGTGTAGATTCAAGTTTGTTCAAATCATGACCCAAGGGGGTAGGGCGGGGCCAAAATGGCCGACCAAAGTTTTCAAAGATATATATATATACATATATATATATATATATATATATATATATATATAGGAAAATTCTTTAAAAATCATTTTCTAAAAAAATCGCAAATCCATGAATGGTCATTGGACTACTTTTGGATTTAAACTTTACAATAAAAAACCATTTTCTACTTTTTCCTACCTTTAGGTCGCCCGCGTGGCGCAGTGGTTAGAGCGTCTGCTCTAGAGTCGCGAAGTAAGGAGTCAATCCTTACGTCGCCGGTTCGAATCCCACTTCGGGACGTGGAGAACGGTCCTTCGGATGAGACCGTATAAACCGAGGTCCCGTGTCGCAGTAGGTGTTGGCACGAAAAAGATCCCTCACTGCTCAAAGGCCCCGAGTGCCGAGCATAGGAGAAAATTTGTAGCCCTCCACCGGCAAGTGGTGGCGTCTCCATATGAGTGAAAATTTCTCGAGAGGGACGTTAAACAATATGCAATCAATTAATCAATCCTACCTTTAGTGCTCAGGTGAGCCCATGGGCCTCTTGTTTATTCAAATTTTCATACGAGGGGTGATCAGAAAGTTTGCAAACTAAATGGGCAACAGAACAAAAATCATTTAAAATATTTCCCTTCCTTCCATCAAACAATCAATCCAATGAATGACAAAACTTCTAGTCTTTTGTCTTCATAAACCATATACAAATTATTATAAACTTCTACAAAGGAATTTCCAAGATATACGTTTAACTTTACAGCCCTTCGTTTCTCGAATACGACTAAGTCGACAATTTTTTGTCACAAGTGATCTACCTTATAACGTCATTTTCACATTGTGACGTCGCAAACACGGGGAAAACGTTCCATTACATATGCTATTTATAGAACATGTGTATGACTTTATGTGTGCCAAATTTCAGTCTTGTCTGAATTATTGATTTGTAAATATAAAGATTATTCGCGAACTTCTTGATCAGCCCTAGTACAAATGGAATTTGAAGTAAGAAATTTTTGCATAGATGAATAAGGATTGTTTCAGAGATGTAGCGTTTTTAACATCATAGAAGGTTTACAATTTCTTTATATTCTAGAAATTTCTTTATTGTGTCATTTTTAACGAAATTAGGCCAAAAAATATCAGTCCAGGCATCCATTTTTTGTTTGTGTCATCTGTCCTTAAATGTATATATGTTTATTGTAGACTACTTTGTGTTCTGGATGAAGTCAATACATACCTACTGCAGTTCTGAGAATGATAAGGAGCTGAAGCCCGTGGTCTTAATTGTGGCGACTCATTGGGAGGAAAAAATCCGACAGTTTAAAGTAAACATAACTGTAAATTGTAGATTCCATTTAAATGGAAGTATTTCTTATATGTCACTTCTTATTTTAACAATAAATAAGATATACGAGGGTTGCCACATTTAGACACAAAAATTTCAAAATATTTTTACTTTAGGTCAGGATCGTGTAAAGGTCATTTGACTAATGTTTTGGTGCTATATTAATCATGAAGTCATAATCACTTTTTAACTTTCTTTTCCCTTACTTTACCCCTCTTATAAAAGTATAAAGTATTTCATGGAATTTAATTTGAATTTACGTGAAAAGTAGTCCTGATACCTATATTTAATTTTACATTATTTTTAAAAGGAGGTCATTAACATACAAATATCTGTTTTTGACAGATTGAAGGCTGAATACCTTTTTTATGGCTGATATCACGTGATGACTTTAAATTTCTATCGTTAACTTCCCTTACTTAAGCAGCAATATACCTTCGTCACCTGCATACGGAGTGTATAAATCTCAGTTGATTCGATACGCAAGAGCTTGCTCTACGTATGAACAATTTCTAAAACGAGGTTAATTATTGACAAGCAAGTTGATGAAACAATAATATCAGCCGTCTCATTTGAAGTCATCATTTCGTAAGTTGTATGGTCGATACAAAGACCTTGTCAGCAAATACAATTTATCATTAAGTCAAATTCTGACTGACGTTTTTCATACTAATTGTTAGTCCAATATTTATACACTAAATTGACGAAAGAGTTTTCCGTTACTTCCTGATCATGACAAGGAGCACATGGCGGATTTGACTAGTCAACAGGGGATGCTCACTCCTCCATGGCACCTGATCCCACCTCTGATGTTTCGGAGAGCCGTGTTTGCTCTGCTCTTATTTTGTATTGTTTTATGGACTTTGAGATTAAATACTGTTCGTTATCTCCATATTAATCATGGAATTTAAACTCCCATATTTATGACTGATTTTCTTAATTTTTCATTGGATGGATTGAATGTATATTCTTTTACGTCCCTCTCGAGAAATTTTTACACATATGGAGACGCCACCACTTTCCGGTGGAGAGCTGCAAGTTTGTCCTAAACTCGCCACTCAGGGCAATTTTGTAGAAAGGGATCTTTTTCGTGCCAGCACCTACTACGACACGGGACCTCGGTTTATACGGTTTCATCCAAAGGACTGGTCTCCACGTCCCACAGTGGGATTCGAACCTGCGACCTAAGGATCAACTCCTTACAACCTAGAGTAGACGCTCTAACTACTGCGCCATGCGGGTGACTAATTTTTCATTAGAAAAATGAGAATTTTCATCTTATTTACCTAAAAATTTGCCCCGAAACACCTTATTTGATCTAGCTAAAGTATAAAGCTTCGTAAAAGATTTCTTTTATTTTAATTCTGATTTCTTAAATTTTATCAAATTCCTTAATTTCTTAACGTACCTACGGATAGCGATCACGTGACATTGCATTTGATTTCTAAATTAAGAATTTTTCGGTTCGCTTATTCTGGAAAAGCGCAGATCCCAATATGTTCGACCAATATATGACCTCATAATGAACTTTGCTAAAGCGCGACTAAGTATTGGCGCTTTATGACGTCACAATATGGATGTTGATTTCGGTGTTGTGATTTTTTATTATTATTATTATTATTATATATATATATATATATATATATATATATATATATATATATATATATATATATATATATATATATATATATATAAATCCACAGTGCTCGGTAGTTAACAGGTAAATCTTTTTAAAAAAGAAACACGAAAACCTTTAGTTTAGCTTAAGCGCTTTCATTTTAAATCTTCAGAAGCTTTATAATACGTAACATAGCAACATAACGTCATAACGTCATAATAAGCTGAAGATTACATACAAACGTCTTTTGTGACGTCATAGTCAAACTGTACGGGAAAACTGTAGAATGTAAATAATAAGTACAGTTTTTACAACAATTATGCTCAATTGTTCAGTCTAGGTTTGAACATATGTATAAAATGTTTTTCTTTTTCACGTCTTTGAATATTATTTTCACTTTAAAGTTTGTAAAAAGGAAATATAGTGAATTGCTTATTTCCACAAGTATCCAGATGTTCACTCAGAAGGATTTGCCGATATTCCGGAGAGTTAATATGTTGTCGGTGGACACGCACCCGGGCACGCAATTGATTGCTCGTTTCCCCGATATAAAATTCTTGGCATCCAGCACACGTAATTTCATATATTCATACATATGTTCAAACCTAGACTGAACAATTGAGCATAATTGTTGTAAAAACTTATTATTTTCATTCTACAGTTTTCCCGCAAAGTTTGACTATGACGTCACAAAAGACGTTTGTATGTAATGTTCCGCTTATTATGTAGTTATGTTGCAATGTTACGTATTATAAAGCTTCTGAAGATTTAAAATGAAAGCGCTAAAGCTAAACTAAAGGTTTTCGTGTTTCTTTTTTAAAAAGATTTACACACACACACACACACACACACACCCAAACACACACACACACACATATATATACACTTAACAAAACTTCTAAGTGTTCACTTTAATAAATGTATTTATTCAAAAACTACTTTATAGAATGGTATGATATTTTCAAATTATTACAACAAATGAGTCTTCTCAACAATTAAAGAAAGAAAATTCAATATCACTGATGAAAACCAATGTTCCGTGACGAAGCTTTAAAACAATAATTCTGTATTTTCCGGCAGGTGTTTTGTGTAATGAGCATCGTTTTGTGATCATTATCAAATTTTAAAAACTGGTTTTACTAAAAAACACAAAACATTGGCAAAATGACCATTGAGATAGAACAGAGAGCTGTTGGAATGTTAATATCTGGAACATCTTTGCACCACGTTTTACTCACTTTTATTTTAGTGCTTAATTGTACTTGATATTACTTTAAAAAATTATGAAACAGTATTAAAACCCATTTAAACACATTTTTCTTTAGGCTGTGCTCATTTTTCCGCATCAATTTATCACAATTTGAAAGTTTTTGACAATATTGAACCAGACCGGAAGTGACATTGATCTTCTTCCAAGGAGAAAATTTCGTGTCACTTCAGGTTAAAAAGGTGTTAAAGTGTCCTGAAAAAATCATAGAAACATGGAAACATACCATTTCAATCGTACGAAAATGATAAGAAATCGGTGCTCGTGGCAGTCTTATATCAGCTCAAGCAGTGTGGATTATCCTTTAAGCGGCGAACTTACGTGCTAAACACCCAAGGGTATTGACCAAAAGGCATTTGTGTGACGATACACTGTCAAATTCCTGGATCTGAATCCCATTGAACACATTTGGGATTTTAAAAGAAATGTCAAAGCCCCCCTTTTTTCCTCATAATTTCAATGGTTTGGAAAGATCTATGCGGTACATGTAGGTGTGGCAGCAGATTGGTCAGTCTCCTATTCAGGGGTACATGGTATCCAACAATAAAGATTGTCTTGTGGTAATAAGAGCGAGTAGTGGGTCTTACTCCATCGAGATTTTTTGGTGTGAATTTTCATTTTGGGGGTACATCATTTCTTTGACACTCTGCTTAAAATTCTGACGAGATACTTACATAAAATTTACGCAACATCGAACTTAGATATGCATCATTAACCAAGAATTAAAGAAATTATTTATGGTTTGCATTTGTTCTTTAAAACTCCAAAAATGTTAGGTGAACACTTAGAAGTTTGGTTCAGTGTATATATATATATATATATATATATATATATATATATATATATATATATATATATATATATATATATATATATATATATATATATATATATATTATACTCCGTTTGACGTTACTTTTAAAATTAAATCGTTGAAGTCTTATTCTGGGGGAAAATTGTCTCATTGTCTGCACTGAAATTAAATAATAAGGAATGAAGATTATTTCAACTTATATTATACGATATAACAAAACTTGGGGCAATATACGCTTTTTTGTAAACCGCTTCGCGGTTTATAAAGCGTAAACTGCCCCAAGTTATGTTATATCGTTTAATATAAGTTGAAATAAGCTTCATTCCTTAAATACATATATATATATATATATATATATATATATATATATATATATATATATATATATATATATATATATATATATATATATATATATATATATATATATATACCCGAGCATTCTTCCGGAGACTTCGTTTGAAGGAGCACTTCTCTAGAAAAGACTCCGAAGCAAATTCATACGACTCTTCCAAGCCAGATTTACACGACCTAGAGGAACACAAACTCTATAAGCCCAAGAGTGCCTGGGAACCAACACCGGGCAAGTGCAGCGCCGTTGAGTCAGACATAGAGAAGCTCCTTTCAATGCCAGACAAAACTCCTGACAATTTGAGTAAGGAGGAGAGATCTGCCTTACAATCATTAAAAAATCGGGATGACATTGTAATTAAGAAAGCAGACAAAGGGTCTACAGTTTTAGTAATGGATAAAGAGACTTACATGGCGGAGACAAGTCTCAGACGAACGTTTCTATAAGAAACTGGACTCTGACCCTACTAAAGAATTCTCCACCGCCATTACCAAAACTCTTGACGATATGTTTGAGAAAAATGAGATTTGTATAAACGTCTATGAGACCTTAAATCCTATTGACTGTAGACCAGGACAATTCAACTGCTTCCTAAAATACACAAAGAAGGCATGCCAGGTTGCCCCATAGTCAGCGCAATTGGACACCCCACGGAGAAGATCTCTGAATTCATTGATTTACATATCCGTCCACACGTAGAAAGTTTGCTATCCTATCTTAAGGACACTACTGACTACATTAACAAGACGCCCTCTACTGGCCTCCCAGATCATACCCTCCTCGTGACTATGGACGTCACGTCTTTGTTCACCAATATTCCGCACGATGAGGGTATCGAAGCCTGTAGAGAAGTCTGGGATAGTAGAACCATACAACTTCCTTCTACCGAGTCCCTTGCTAAGCTCCTTGAACATGTTCTCAAGTTCAACAACTTCATGTTTAATGGAGAACATTACCTGCAAGTTAATGGCACTGCTATGGGTACGAAAATGGCACCGTCTTATGCCAATATCTTCATGGGCAGACTGGAACGCAATTTGTTACTTCAAGCACCATTTAGGCCCCATACCTGGTTGCGTTTCATTGACGATATAGAGATGAAGTGGATGGAATGTCCTGAGAGCCTCGAGGCATTCATTACGTTTGCCAACACCTTTCATCAGTCGATCAAATTTACAGTAGACGTATCTAATTCGAAAAACGTTTTCCTAGATACTACATCTACCCTGATTGATGGTGGAATCGAATTCAGTCTCCACACCAAACCCACAGACTCCCACCAATATCTTATGCCCACTACATGTAGCTGTCATCCCCCACACACTTTTAAGGGAGTGCCTAAGGGTGTAGCCACCAGAATTCGACGCATCTGTTCGTCCCCTGCCTTATATCAGGGGCAAAGTGGTCTTCTTAAGTCCCACTTATGCAAAAGAGGCTACAATGCCCGCACCGTACAAACAGCTATTGATGAGATGGCGGGACATGACAGGCAAAACTTATTATGCTACAAGGAGAAAGAAAATAGCGGCAAGGTTCCTTCTGGTAACCACATACCATCCCGTCCTTAAGAACCTTAGCGGTATCCTTCAAAGGAACCTACCAATTCTCCATTCAAACAAACGAATGGCAGAGGTCTTTAAGGAACCCCCATTGGCTGCGTACAGACGCCCAAGGAACCTAAAGGACATGGTAGTAAGAACCAGACTGGACAACCCATTACCTAACGGGGGCTTTAAAACTTGCTCTGACAGAAGATGTCTTCTTTGTAAGCACAGCACTGACATGGACAGTTTTAACAGCCCTGTTACAGGCCGCAGCTACAAAATACTAGGGAATTTGTCCTGTCATACTGACAACTGCATTTATCTCATCAGTTGCAAAGTTTGCTCCAAACAGTATATTGGTGAAACAGGAGATCTCCGCAGGAGAGTCAATAACCACCGTTCGACCATCAGGACCAAAAAAACTTAATGAACCTGTTGGGGAACATTTCAACCTTGAGGGTCACAAATGGGAAGACATGACAGTTGTGGTGATTGACCATAACCCAAGATGGAAAGATGCTCAGAGAAAAAGCAAGGAAAAGTTCTGGATGCACAGACTGAAGTCATTCCGCCCTAATGGCATTAACAAACTGAATGACTTCACCAGAATGAACATATAAACTAGACCCGATTCCTGAAGATACTAAACAAGATTATTCTCTCAATTTAGTGTTAACTCTACAGTTAATTTGCGTCACCATCTCTCGAACAACCCACACAACTATGAATTGTTTACGCCTTTGTTAATTATTTTTTCCCGATAATAAGTCCTAAAATATTTAGAAATTTATAATAGATCATAATTCATATTTTAAAATATCACTGCTGTATCATTTTTCTTTGATTATTCTTTATCAAGTATAGTTACGCCATATTGAGAGAATATAACAATGTACGATTTACTGATTGTCGTAATTAATTAGCATAATTAATTCGTCCAATTATGTAAATCGTTCTTCACCCGAGTATACCCGATAGACCGGACGTATTTCATAGCGGTCCTGATTTATTTCTTTAATTATAGTGTTTTTAAAAATTTCTTTAAAGTCCTATAATATTTCAAAATTTATAATAGATCATAATTCATATTTAAGAATATCCCTACTGTATTATTTTTCTTTGATTATTCTTTATTAAGTATAGTTACGCCATATTGAGAGAATGAAACAATGTACGATTTACTGATTGTCGTAATTAATTAGCATATTTAATTCGTTCAATTATTGTAAATTGCACTTCACCCGAGCATACCCGATAGACCGGACATATTTCAAAGCGGTCCGGAATTATTTTTTTAATTATAGTGTTCTCAAAAAATTCAATTTCAACATGTAACTAAGTTTGTAAATATATAGTGTTTAGTAGTAATGTTAGTTGTTATTGTTTTTTCTTTTTCCTTTGTTCTAATGATCTTTTTGTCCTGAGGAAGGGACAGGGCGTCCGAAAATTTGACAATTTCTATTGTTCGTGTCGTCGGTCATTTTAGTGCTTTATATATATATATATATATATATATATATATATATATATATATATATATATATATATATATATATTAGAAAAAAATGACAAGGCAACAATGTAAGTAAATCATATAAGACCAGATGAAACGTTCTTCAAATATCTGTTTTGAAAATCGCCGAACATGTAAATAATGTACAAAAAATAGTAAACATTTTAATTTACTTCTGGTTTCTATGCAGATTTCGTTCTGTCTTTTAAGTAATCAAAGCACCAAAATTTGAAATACGCTCGGTTTTTTTTTCTTGAAGCCTCAAAAAGTAGAGTTTCTATTTTTTACAAGCTAAATGAAGATAATAAAGTCTGATCATTTACGAAAACAAACGATGTAACAGAAATTATTTACAATTACAGGATAAACACGCCTTTATGGACAGTCTTCATCAACAGATCCCAAAGAATTGGAATTTATCACAATATATCGTAGAAAATAACTGTTATTGTATACAGTTTCCAATCGAACCACTTCACAGTCTATCAGAGCGCATTTGTGATATTGCAAATCATCAGCGATGGAAAGAAACTATTCCAAAAGAATGGGCCTTCCTTGAATTAGAAATTAAAATAAGAAAACATTCAGAGAGGACTTTAAAAATTCAAGATCTTACTACTAAAATTGCTGTTGGCATCAACACCAATAATCCAAACGGAAAATTGACAAATGAGAGCGATATGTTACGATACTACCATGACGCAGGAAAGGTTCTTTATTTTAATGAGGAGGGACTTAAGGAGTATTTCATTATTGACGTTCAGTGGTTTATCGACGCTTTCAAAAACATAATCACTGACAAACTTCATTTTAAAGGTATTCCTGTGGCCCGCATAGATTGGGAGGAGTTCTACAGGACAGGAAATTTGGAGGACCAACTTCTGACAGAGATCTGGATGGATGAAGATAAAAGATTATTTGAAAAATACCCAAACGAAAAAGAGCGAATCTCTTTCGGAGGATGGATTTCAAATCCCCGATATTTACTCTACCATAAAACAGAACTCCTCAGTTTTATGCAAAGACTTGGATTGATGGCTGTTGGAAACAAATCGCACTATGTTCCGTGCATGAACAGGAAAGAAATAGAGAAAGCTATTCCTGATCTCATTCAGAGATCGAAAAGTAAAACATCTGTCCTGATCTACAGGTTTAGCTTCTTACCATTTTTCCTCTTCTTCCGCCTCGTTGTGTCTTGCATGCAGTTAAAAGACTGGAAAATATTAATCACTGATGGAACATCCTGTCTGTATAGAAATGCGGCTTTGTTTTCTGTAAAAAAATACAATATTGTCCTTTCTGTTACGGAATCATCAATACAGCTACAAATATTTCACCCTGTTCCAAGATGTTCTTTAGAAAAAGATAAAACATACAAAATTCAAAATATTATAGAGGACATCTTAAATGACATTTCGGGGACTTTTCACAGAAGCATTTTATATGAAAGAGGCTTTAAATGTCGAGAAGACGGGGGACAGGTTATTGCTGTAGATATCGAAGGACAATATGTGCAGGACAAATATATTTGTGAAAAAGATGGTGAAATTATTTGTCCACTGCATCCAATTAAAGATCAGCATTTCATAAACACCACAGAAATGTCAGAATTCTGGAACATAAGAAAACCGTGACAGTTCATCATTTGAGAATACTGTTTTATATTATTTGTATTATGCTTTGGTCGGCCAATGACAATTTTTTTTTTCGAAAAAAAACCTTAGATTGTTAAAAATTGAAAAAATATGAAGAATGTTAATTTCTTTACATTAATTACCTGTATGCTTGCTGTTCAAGTGGACTCTGGTCCTTGAACTCACTTTTGTGATTCAAGAGAGTTGTAAAGATTCAAAGCCCAATTTTAATTTTGTGTGTGTGTGTGTGTCAGTATTTGTTCATTCATTGATTGATATAGCATTGCATTTTTGATTATGTGTTTTTGTTAAACCTATATAACCACAAAATTTGCTTATCACGGATAGACATATTCCAAAACGACCCATGGTCATTATTCGACGTCGAAATATGACCCTTTCCCGTAGAAAAAGTGTAACCACCCTGAAAATTTGCAGAACCCACGTGAAGAAAAATGACCCCCGTAGAAAAATGACTCCCTGTGGATTAAAGTTGAAATTTTTAGGGGGCAAAAAAAATAGATAAAGAAGCATAACGGCCAAAATACTCACCTGGTCTAATTGGGAATAAATTGATGATATGTTGATCTCATAAAATTATACAATTATGGCTATATTTCAAGGTCAATGAATCTGAAGGAGTAAACGATTTATCGAGCCTAAAGGGTCTGGTAAACTTTGTTTTTCGATGGTGGAAATCATCGTACTGACATAAAAACTTAGCATTATTATATATTATTGTATCCTCCGCTTGAAAAGCGGGAGGGTATAAAGTGATCGGGATGCCCGCCCTTCCGTCTGTTACGCTTTTGGGTATCCATCTATTATCTGCAACTTCTCTTATAAATAAAAAGACGTGTTTGTGAAACAGCTACATGTATGCCCCTGAATGGCAACATAGCGAAGATTAAACTTTTCTTAAATGCAATTTAAATATATTGCTACCCAAAGTAGGATCTTCTCACAAGAAATACAATTGTTAAAAAATAATGGCTAAGGATAAGTTTTTGAAAGGCAGGTCAAATTCAAGGGTCAAAATTGATGGTTTCTTAGGTAAGGTTTAATGTAACAAGTATTAAATATGTGAAGTATGAAAACCTAATTTTCTTACTGTGAGACTAACCTGTATACAATGTTCTAAAACTCTTCTCAAAAATTTTATAAGTACTTTCCTTGATAGAGGCACGGAAAGGAGAATAAGACCATAACAAATTCCGATTTCAGTGAATATATGCAACTCTCCATTCCTTAAAAATAATGGAGCGTTCAAACAAAAGAATGACGTCACAGGTGGATTTTACCTACTTCTCACTATCTTAGCTAGTTAACGGAATGTTTACTAATGGGCTTTTGCTAGAAGCACCTACATTAACTGTTGACGGATTACTTAGACATTTAATAAAACTGTGTCACAGAGCTACATGTCCATTATTGATTATTAATAATAAAATCTATCTACTGGTCATAAATGTTATTTCGTGACATTGGACGAAGACAATAACAGAAACACACTTGATCAGATTAACCCCAGTAAAAGGTGTAAGAAGTATGAAAATACAGTCAATAAAAACAAGGCTTTATTTGTTTTGGCGTGCTTGTCATGGCCATTTAATAATAAATTAGATATAACACAATGTATGCACCGATCATTATGATTATATGGCAGCAGAGGTAAATGAATATAGATGATGAGCAAGAGAAATACCACCTTGATCCAAGGAGTCTGGAAAAAATCAGTACCCCCCGGAGACAGCATTTTTTGCAAAATTATGCCAAATGGGTCAAGGGACAAAGTCACGTGACCCATCCGCCACAAACTAAAACTGGGGCGGCAATTTTGCGGCCCAGGGTAACAACAGCACAAATCGTGCACAAATTAGGTACAAATCGCACCAAAATATATGTATTAAGCAAAATGGGTCAAGGGACATACCCGGTAGTCGCATGACCCATCCGTCTCAAACTAAAATTGGGGCGGCGATTTTGCCGCCCAGATCAACAATAGAAGCACAAATCGTGCACAAATTAGGTACAAATCGCACCAAAATATATGTATTAAGCAAAATGGGTCAAGGGACATAGTCGCAAGACCCATCCGTCTCAAACTAAAAATTGGGGCGGCGATTTTGCCGCCCAGATCAACAATAAAAGCTCAAATCGTGCACAAATTAGGTACAAATTGCACTAAATAACCAAATTGGTAAGTGAAAGGCACAAATTGCGCCTTAAGATTGAAATTTTAAAATAAATGCAAATTGCATTGAAAATGATAAATGTGCAACTCGTACACAATGGGGCTCATGACAAGCATCACAGAAATGGTCACAAAACAAAATTACACAATTGATATAATTTCTCAAAGTATAAATAAACATTCTGTTTCCCAAATCTGAAAATTGAACTCCATTATCTCCCTTGCAAAGCATTCTAATATGTGGATAACTGATTGATGCACCACGACCCTTAAACTTACTTACCACAAATGTAGCTCATGCACTATTAATCCTATGTCTGCACTTCTGTCCTTCTGCATTTGCAAGGCAATTTATCAATTATTTTGAGGCAATATATGTGACCATATATGTAACAAGAGGCCCATGGGCCACATCGCTCACCTGAGAGCTTTGAACATTCCGTTTTTTACCAGATTTCCCCCTTGTAATACATATTGTGACCCCACCTTACCCCACTGATCATAATTTAAACAATTTGAAATCTATACTACCATAGGATGCTTTGATTCAACATTGTAAATCTTTGATTCCCCATTGTGGCCAACGTCCTACCCCTAGGGGTCATGATTAGAACAATTTAAAATCTACACTACCCCAGGATGCTTCCACATAAGTTTCAGCTTTTCTGGCTCAGTGGTACTTGAGAAGAAGATTTTCAAAGATTTTTTCCTATATATTTCTATGTAAAACTTTGATTCCCCATTATGGCCCCGCCAAACCCCGGGGGTCATGACTTTAACAATATAAAATCTACACTATCCTGGGTTGCTTCCACATAAGTTTCAGCTTTTCTGGCCCAGTGATTCTTGAGTAGATTTTCAAAGATTTGTCCCCATATATCATTATGTAAAACTTTGATTCCCCATTGTGGCCCCGCCCAACCCTCGGGGGGTATGATTTGAACAATTTAGAATCTGCACTACCCCAGGATGCTTCCATGTAAGTTTCAGCTTTTCTGGCCCAGTGGTTCTTAAGAAGAAAATTTTCAAAGATTTTTCCTATATATTTCTATGTAAAACTTTGATTCCCCATTATGGCCCCGCCAAACCCCGGGGGTCATGACTTTAACAATTTGGAATCTACACTACCCTGGGTTGCTTCCACATAAGTTTCAGCTTTTCTGGCCCAGTGATTCTTGAGTAGATTTTCAAAGATTTGTCCCCATATATCATTATGTAAAACTTTGATTCCCCATTGTGGCCCCGCCCAACCCTCGGGGGGTATGATTTGAACAATTTAGAATCTGCACTACCCCAGGATGCTTCCATGTAAGTTTCAGCTCTTCTGGCCCAGTGGTTCTTAAGAAGAAAATTTTTAAAGATTTTTCCTATATATTTCTATGTAAAACTTTGATTCCCCATTATGTCCCCGCCAAACCCCGGGGGTCATGACTTTAACAATTTGGAATCTACACTACCCTGGGTTGCTTCCACATAAGTTTCAGCTTTTCTGGCCCAGTGATTCTTGAGTAGATTTTCAAAGATTTGTCCCCATATATCGTTATGTAAAACTTTGATTCCCCATTGTGGCCCCGCCAAACCCTCGGGGGGTATGATTTGAACAATTTAGAATCTGCACTACCCCAGGATGCTTCCATGTAAGTTTCAGCTTTTCTGGCCCAGTGGTTCTTAAGAAGAAAATTTTTAAAGATTTTTCCTATATATTTCTATGTAAAACTTTGATTCCCCATTATGGCCCCGCCAAACCCCGGGGGTCATGACTTTAACAATTTGGAATCTACACTACCCTGGGTTGCTTCCACATAAGTTTCAGCTTTTCTGGCCCAGTGATTCTTGAGTAGATTTTCAAAGATTTGTCCCCATATATCTTTATGTAAAACTTTGATTCCCCATTGTGGCCCCGCCCAACCCCTGGGGGGTATTATTTGAACAATTTAGAATCTGCACTACCCCAGGATGCTTCCATGTAAGTTTCAGCTTTTCTGGCCCAGTGGTTCTTAAGAAGAAAATTTTTAAAGATTTTTCCTATATATTTCTATGTAAAACTTTGATTCCCCATTGTGGCCCCGCCTTACCCCCGGGGGGCATTATTTGAACAATTTAAAATCTGTACTATCCCAGGATGCTTCCATGTAAGTTTCAGCTTTTCTGGCCCAGTGGTTCTTGAGAAGAAGATTTTTAAAGATTTTTCCTATATATTTCTATGTAAAACTTTGATTCCCCATTGTGGCCCCGCCCTATCCCCGGGGGTCATGATTTTAACAATTTAGAATCTACACTACCCCCAGGATGCTTCCACATAAGTTTCAGCTTTTCTGGCCCAGTGGTTCTTGAGAAGAAGATTTTTTAATGACCCCACCCTATTTTTATCTTTTTTTGATTATCTCCCCTTGTGATAGGACTTCGCTCTTCATTTTTACAATTTAAATTTTCCTTTGCCTAAGAATGCTTTGTATCAAGTTTGGTCAAAATTGATCCAGTGGTTCTTGAGAAAAAGTCGAAAAAGTGAAAATTTTACAGACGGACGGACGACGGACAAAATGTGATCAGAAAAGCTCACTGGAGCCTTCGGCTCAGGTGAGCTAATAAAAGTTTGTGGGAGTACTAAGTAAATGCCAAAGCAATATTTGAATTGCAACGTTGTGTCATAATATATAAAACAATATATAAACAGAAGGTAAATTTACGACAATGGTCTTGTGTAAATTTTGAAGGCTGCTGACTGTAGGGTTTTTTTCAATTTATCGATACGGGTCAATATACAAGAACATATCGTATCAAAATTAACTTCCAATACGTATCGGACAGGCATTTTTTTCTTCTAATTCTGTTAAAAAGATGGGAATTTAAATCACCAAAGATCATATTTCACTTTTTTGAATTAATTCTGTTCAATAATCATTCAATTTTTTAAGGCAATAACACAGTTTTTAGAATTATTACTAAAGCATCTACAGTGGACCCTCATTTATCCGGACGCTTTGGTTCCCGGTCAATTTGTCCGGATATGTGAAGCTTCCGGATATCTGAATCACCAGTTATACAAGACAATATAACATTTAAAAATTTCGTTCCGATGAAAAATCGTCCGGATACTGAAGCATCCGGATATCTGGCGTCCGGATATCTGAAGGTCCACTGTATATACAATTTTAATTTAAAATGTTGATTTTACAGTCATTAAAAGTTTTGATCTGATAGTCATTAAAAGTTTTAATTTGAGGTGTAAGTTGTAATGACCATGAAACACTTAATATTTTATGAAATTCATACGTTAAATGATTTATAAGCCTTTTATGACTGACTTGTTAAAGAATCGAATATATCGCATATCTTTTGAAAAAAAAAATTATTGTATCATATCGTATCTAAAGTTTTGGCTCAATATACAGCCCTGGCGCCTGACTGCCACCTTCCAATCTGCGTAATATTTTCCTCTGAGACTGAAAACACTTTTGTATACAAGTGGGTTGCAACCCTAATGTGAAAAATCAGTGCGTCTTAACTTCAGTTTACTGAATATTCAAAAACTGCAAAGCTTTGTTTAAAGTTTATTCAATGTATAACGACCATATTTTGTACCTAAGAAATGAATAGTCCAATATTTTAAATCATGGTAGCAAAATATGTTGATTGATTAATTATTATTGTATTAATTATTATTGTTCTATTCCCGTGGGGATCCGGGTTAGAATAGGTCCTCAGTACCCCCTTGCTTGTCGTAAAAGGCGACTAAATGGGGCGGTCCTTCGGATGAGACCGTATAAACCGAGGCCCCGTGTCACAGCAGGTGTGGTACGATAAAGATCCCTCCCTGCTCAATGGCCCAGAGTGCCGAGCATAGGCCCAAATTTGCAGCCCTTCACCGGCAATGGTGACGTCTCCATATCAGTGAAATATTCTGGAGAGGGACGTTAAACAGTATACAATCAATCAATCAATTATTGTTCTACGCCAAGTCGGCAATATTTGTAATATTTGGATGGCGTAACTTTGTATTACAAATCAAGCTGATTTGTATCCATGAGTTCAATACACAACGTGCTGAATCAAAACGCTTATTTATAACACACAAGCGTCTAACTGACTATGACAACAAACAAGTCGTACATAAAATATTCTATTATGACATCTCCCCCTTTTTAAAGAAATCAGTGTTTTGATTTATACATTGGTAATAAGACTTTATAGCAAAGAAAATTAACTTGACTAGATTGTACAAGACTAGAATAAGAAACTTGGCAAGTTATTTGCTTTGTAAAGATCGAGCTTTGAATGTACATTTAAACATACAATTATCAAGTTACTTAACTCTTCAAACATAAAAATGGTATTTCAACAATCATAACACAAGACATTCCAAATAATGAAGACAGTCCATATTATGCACAGGTCCATGTCACGCACAAGTCCGTATCCAATCACAAAAATTCATTCGAGGGGAATAAAGTAATTAAAACGACTAGGTTTAACAACTGTTCTTCCGGATAGCGTAACAGTCGTAGGAGTTCCAGATCCAGTTGTAAGAGTTCCAGATCCAGATTGCAATGTTTCTGGTTCAATTGCCTGGTTGGGATTCTCTACTGCTCGGAACGAATCGTTGTCGAAGTTCTCAAATAAAGTGTCTGTTACCGGTATGTCGACTGTTTTCAGGATTTTTTGTGGTTTCGATGATGTAAATTTCACATGCCTTCTATTGCGACGTATGTTTCCACGAGGAGGATTCGATGACGCATGTTCTCTGATCAGGGTCAAAACTCTTGATAACTCCTGTATCCTTCCACAAGTT